>NC_057804.1:10916901-10957669 GCF_018294505.1 Triticum aestivum
TGAACATGGATAATTTTATGCTTGAGGAGACGTTCAACATGCAATTGAAATTGTATGAATATATCAAACACATCAGATTTGCGCTTAAGAATATAAAGCCATGTGAAACGACTATAGGCATCAACAAAACTGACATAGTAGTTGTGACCACTAACAGATGTTTGTGCTGGACCCCACACATCAGAAAACACAATTTCAAGAGGACTCTTTACTTCTCTAGTAGATGAAACAAAAGGTAGTTGATGACTTTTGCCTTGTTGGCAGGCATCACACATGGACATCTCTTTATTTCTAGACTCTAATGGCAGCTCATGGCGGTGGAGTATGTGGCGAACGATGGGTGTGGTGGGATGACCAAAGCGAGAGTGCCACTGGGAAGGCGACACACGAACACCGCTGAAGACGCACTAGGCGGATGAATCCTCCAAACGGTACAAGCCTTGGCTCAAGCGGCAACTAAGCGGAATGTCCCGGGTTGCTCTATCCTTCACAAAAAGATTGAAAGGGTGAAATTCACATAGGACATGATTATCAAGGGTGAGCTTAGGGACAGATAAAAGATTACGAGTCATCGAGGGGACCCGCAAAAAATTACAAAGATGGAGCTGCCTAGAGGGATGACTAGTTAAAAGAGATGCTTGGCCAATGTGAGAGATGTGCATACCTACACCATTGGCGGCGTGAACCTGATCGTGCTCGTAGTAGGGCTGGTCGGTGGAGAGTTTGTTGAGCTCGTTCGTCATGTGATCTGTGGCGCCGATGTCTATGTACCAGGCTAGATCAACAGGATAGGACGGCGTGTACCCATGGTCGAAGTGCGGGTCCTTGCCCTTGGCGGCGATGTGGGCAGCCGGGGCGGTGGCGAGTTGGGCAGCCGGGGCGACGGCGGGGGGACCAAAGTCTGCCGTCGCAAATTGGCGCTCGTTGCCCTTGCCGTCATTGCCGATGCCAAGGAAGCTCCTCTGAAAGCGGCGGTGACACTTGGCGGTGACATGGCGTTCACGCCCACATAGCTGGCACGCCACCCAAGTGTTAGAGCCCCCACCCAGGGTTGATGCAGGGGGCGGGGTGGGCTTGCCAGATGACGGGGCAGGGGCCCTGGCCCCGAGAAGCCCAGAAGGCCGCCGGCTGTGAGGTGATGGTGGGGGAGGAGCGACGAGCCTCGACGCGCTGCTCGGTGAAGAGAAGTCATGAGTAGAGCTCGTGCGGGGGCATCACTGGCTTAGCGTTGTGAATAGCCTCAGCAAGATTGTCATAGTCGGCATCGAGGCCTTTGATGACAAAGCCAGGAAACTCCTCGTCTCTGAGCGACCGACCGATAGGGGTGAGTGTGTCTGCCAGCACCTTCATCTTTTTGAAGTAGGTCATGGCGGAGGAGTCCAGCTTCTTAATATCGGCGAGCTTGCTGCGAAGGGCCATCGAGCGGGAGGTAGAGACCTGGGCAAAGGCATGCTCCAGGGTCGTCCAGGCGTCCATGGAGGTGGCAGCGAAGAGACAGAGACCGGCGACCCCGTCGCCGAGGGAGCCCTAGATGGCAGAGAGGATCGCTTGGTCCTGCTGCACCCACATACGGTGTTTCGGGTTAATGGTCGGGCCGTGTACGTAGGGATGACCTGCGGAGGACACGGTAGCGAACCATCCACAAACCCTAGGAGAGACTGGCTGCAAAGCAACGGTAGGACCTTGGCGCGCCAGAACAGGTAGTTGTCCGGTGTGAGTCTGATGGCGATCAAATTGTAGAAGTGGAACGGCCCGGCTGGCGTGATGACGCCAGTAGCAGGGGCAGCGGTCGGCGGAGCCGCGGCAGGAACCACTGCCGCGACCGATGCCGCGGGTGGCGACGCGGGAACGATCGGGATCACGGCCGCGGGTGGGGCCATGAGCGAGGTCGCGGGTGGCTCCACGGGTAGCGCCTCCCCCGAGGTCGCCGGGATGACGGCAAGTGTCGAGGAGGAGCCGGAAGGGGCCATCGCAGGCGGTGGCGGCGGGATCGGTGTTGAGGCCGTCGCGGGCGGTGGTGGAGGGATCCGCGCTGAAAACAGGGAGCGCACAGCGGTGGTGCCGAAGAACTGAGGCACCGACGGAGCTAGGGGCGAGGTGGGAGGTTGAGGGCGGCAAGCGACGCGGAGATTGACCCGGAGCTGGTGGCGCCCGAAGCGGGAGCAGTCATGGCTCCGACGGCGGCAGCCCTAGGGTTTAGGGTTTTGGTGGTGCGGCGGCGGCGGGTGGGGTAGAGGACCTAGGACCTAGGTTAGACTCGATACCATGTAAAACATAGGTTTTGAGGGGAACTGGCTCAACCCTCTATGGGGTGGCCTATCACACAAGTCCTATACCAATATGGTATGGATTACACAGTAAGGCTACAATACGAAGTCTAACACCCCAAGGTGCAAGTTCTTTGTCTGGCTTGTCCTTCAAAATAGTCTTTGGACATCGGGTCGACTGATATGCTGCGGCTGGCCAAATTGTGATCTCTGCCCTCTATGTAAGCAATGCCAAGAGTCAGCCGCCCATATACTCTTCCAATGCTGCTACACCACCTGCATTTGGAACATCTTCCGTGGCTTGGAATGCATCACATCACTACGATGGCTTGGCGGACAATGACTTTGGTGAGAGCATTGTGGAACGGCAACCTTCAGAAGATGCATACATTTCTATGTAGAATGTATGCTTCCAGAAGCTTAGTTTTAGTTGACTTACAACATAAAACATATTTTCAGGATCATGATCATCAAGACTCTGATTCTGAATCAAAGAATACACTAGGCAACAGCTATCTTTATTCTTGAGATTAGCATCACTAAGTAAGCCAGCCGCATCATCAGATGGGAAGTGGCTTTCTTTCTGTGTGCAACAAATGATGAAACGATGATCCCTCTAAACAACAGCAGTGGATCACACCAAGTACAGCAACAGCAAGCTCAAAGAAAAACAACGATCGATCGATCCTAGAGAACCCGGTTGGACAGCGACAGCAGGCGGCAGAAGAAGTTGAAGCCGGCGGAGGGCATGTCATCGCGGAACCTGGGGTTCTAGAGGTAGAAGAAGCCCATGCCTAGCGGCAGCGCCTTTAACGGCACGACATAGAGCACCAGCACGGCCAGCAGGCAGGCCACGACGAATACCCCAGTTACGCGTGGGTCGCGCTAGGACAGCAGCGCCTCCACGCGCCCCCCTGCGTCGCCACGTCACCAAGCAGCATATGTGTGCCCGGCCACAGCGCGCAGCTGGTCGTAGCGCACCCGCACCACGTCCGCGTGGTGGGACGAGGGGAGCCCGTTGAACTCCTCGTCCAGATCGTCGAGGCTCATGATGTCCATGTCTGAGAACCACGGGTCCATGCCTGCCGGCTCGCGTGGCCGCCAGCGATAGCGCCAGATCAGCACGAGGAGGAGGTAGAGGCAGACGGTGGGCAGTATCATCTCTAGGCAGAGCACGACGGCGACTTGCAGCATGTGGACGAGGACGGAGGTGGGCGAGTGCTCCTAGGTGCGCACCCGGAGGCCCCAGTGCACCGCGGTAGCGAGGTGCGAGAGGCAACAGATGACGCGGAACTAGTTGGCCTTGCTCGGGCGCATGCTTCAGGTGTGTGTATCCGTGTCCAGCAGGTACTGCACCACCTCCGGCACCAGCAGTGGCTTGGACCACACGAGCCGGCCTGACACGATGCGCATGGTGGTGTGGCACAACACGTCCTGTCGCGCCGGGCCCAGCGGCTTGACATAGTGCATGCGCGCAGTAGCGGGCTCCCATACACTTGCATCAGCGTGAGCTAGGATGGGAAGGTGAAGCGGATACCCAACTCTAGCCGCCCATCTTGCGCACGCCGACTGGGTGCACCGCTGTGAGCGCGTAGCTGATGGTGTACATCCGGTTCTTGTCCAACGTGGAGAGCCGGATGTGAAGCTTGCCGATGCAGACGTCCTTCCTGGCCAAGGCGGCGTCGCCGGAGGTCTGCTGCTTGTACCTAGCTTTGTGGACGACGGCGATGGAGAGCACAGTGCATGGGTCGAACACGTCCTAGGCGCACTGCTCGTTCCAGCACGAGTTGAAGTGGTCGAGGATGGTGCGCGTGGGTGCCCACTTGGGCCTTTACTTGAGCACCACGTACGCGTCCGTCGAGCCGCTCGTGCCGTCCTTGGCGATCTTCATCGGCACCAGGTTGGCACTGGTGAGGACCAGGTTGGTTACCATCCGAGTCGAACTACATGCCACGTTTCCTGGAACGCCTCGTCAACCCGTCTTTCTTCGTTTCTCGCCTGGCGTGTATGGACGAATCGCACGCACGCACGCCTTTCTTCGTTTCTCACCTCGTCTAGGGACAAATCGCTCAAACGCGCCCTAGCTCGTGTCTTCTCGTGCTCTCACTTTGATTATTTCTTCAGTTAATTGTACCATGCATAGCCCTGCCTCGTGTGTTTTTTTTTGTTCGATTTTGATTTGATTATTGAATCCCGGTCGATCGTTTCTGAGGCGTCTCATCATGCACCTCCTCCGGACTCCAAGTCCCACACGCGCGCCAGAACGAAATATATTTTCTTCTTTTTCCTGCGTGTGAACGATTTTTTGTTTGTTTGTTTTTTATAAGGAATGAAAAAACTTTTTTTGTTATTTTTTTAGTACAAAAGAACAAACTTTTCTCTTCTCAAAAACAAATCGCATTGACCACATACTTGACACGGCTCGGTCGCATTTTTTTGTGCTAAACTATTTTACCTATTTATTAATTATTGTGTCACCAAGTAGTTTTTCTATAATACAATGTTTGTCGTACATTTATTGAATATTATTGACCAAACATAACGGTAAGACCCAAGTTTTGTGTTATATAATTCAAGTGTTTGTCATTATATCCCTCCGTTTCCAAATATAAGTTTTTTTTACAGATTTTAATATGGACTATATATGGATGTATATGGACATTTTTTAAGTATAAATTCACCTGTTTTGCCCTGTATGTAGCCTATATTGAAATCTCTAAAGGGCTTATATTTAGCATTGGAGGGAGTAGTGAACATCTTTTTTTTACGTTTCAGCTAGGAACACTTGGATGGTCTCAAGTTTGCCTAGTGTAAGAAAAACAAAAGAATGATGAACAAAGTACACTAATCCAAACTATTATGTGTCACTCAGATGTACCATAGTGTGTTTATATATGTTTGTGTTTGTTTTATTAAATATAAATACTACAAATCTATGTATGAGTTTCTCGCAAAAAAAAATCTATGTATGAGTTAGCAAATATCCAAGCAAAGATTTTTCATTTACGAGTGTTTACTCAGTTATAGCTATAATAGAAAGATCTAGAATTCCTACGGTGTCGACGAGGAGTTTGGAGCCTACATTGCTCCTTTTTCTTCAAAAAAATTTATGGACAAAGCACTGACCATGCCAACACCCGTTCGAGTGACTTGCCATGGGTCACTGATGAACAGTAAGGTGGCATGACCCTCTTTCTGTTGGGAATAATCCGTGGCGAGTCTGGCGAGCCGGTGCGCGCGAACGTGCGCGGTGGGCGCGTCGGACTCGGGCCAGGGCAAGGTTGGGTGCGTGCGTGTGCTCCCAAGTGTAGGTGTGCGTGTGTGCGTGGGTTAGCGCGTGTGTGTGCGAGTCTGTTGGCGTAGGACCAGGGCGTGGGCCGCGTAGGGCGCGCGAAGTGGACGCGGCGATCGCGTCAAAGCGCGATGGGCGCGCGCGAGCCAGGGTGTGCGGGGCGTGGCGAGTGGGAGTCGGGCGAGTCGTGGAGCTGCACGGGCATGTCCGTGGGCTCGGGTATAAGACCCTCTCCCCCCTTGTGTAAGTCGCTGAGGAGATCGAGTTCGTGCTCGAGGTGATAAACAATGAAGCCGTTCGTGCGGCGGGGGTGTTCAAGCACTCGGAAAAACTCTGTGTCCACCTTCCTCCTCGCCGATCGTGTCTCCGGTGATCGCCGTGCTTCGGTAGTTCCATTTTGGGGCCAACATTTGGTATCAGAGCGAGGCGACGAGGCGCGGTGAGGGAGCTCGCCGGAGTTCATGGCGCTGGTTCCACACGGCGGCGGGGGCGCGGGCGGATCGGTGTCGATGAACATGCCGATGCTCTCGCCGGAGAACTACACCATGTGGGCGATCAAGGCGCAGGCAATCCTTGATGCCCACACGCTGTGGGAGGCGGTGGCGCCGGCGAACGACGCGGCGGTCAACGCGAAGAAGTGCAAGACGGCGAGGGCGCTGCTTCTGTCGGGGCTGCCGGAGGACGTCTTGCTGCAGGTGGCGGCGAAGCCCACGGCGAGGGAGGTATGGGACTCCCTCAAAGTGCGTTTCGTCGGCGCCGAACGGGTGCGCGCGGCGAGAAGGGCGACGTTGCGCGGCGAGCTGGACCGGCTGAGGATGGAGGACGGCGAGTCTCTGGACGTCTACGCCGGCAGGTTGGGGGGATGACGGCGAGGTTCGCCGGCCTGGGAGAGACGCTGAGCAACACCGAGCTGGTGAAGAAGCTCATGGATACGGTGCCGGACCGTCTCTTCCCGGTGGTCGCCGGCATCGAGCAATTATGCGAGCTCGAGGAGCTCACCTACGACGAGGTGCTCGGGCGGCTGCGCGCGTTTGACGAGCATGTGCGGCGCCGCGGGCAGAGCAGCGACGAGCGCCAGGACGGCCAGCTCTTATACACGGCGGCACAATGGCGGGCGCGGGAGCGGCGCCAAGGGGGAGCTCGGGACGGCGACGACGACGACACGCGCAGTATGGCATCAGGCAGTGGCAGCAACAAACGTGGCCGGTGCTACAAATGCGGCGAACGAGGCCATTTCAAGCGGGACTGCCCGGAGCTGCGGAAGGCGCCGGCGGCGGAGCGGGCACTGCTGGCGGACGCCGGAGTTGAGGACGACGGACTCCTCTGAGCCACGGCTTAGGGGGAGAATGTTGGGAATAATCCGTGGCGAGTCTGGCGAGCCGGTGCGCGCGAGCGTGCGCGGTGGGCGCGTCGGACTCGGGCCAGGGCAAGGTTGGGTGCGTGCGTGCGCTCCCAAGTGTAGGTGTGCGTGTGTGCATGGGTTAGCGCGTGTGTGCGTGAGTCTGTTGGCGTAGGACCAGGGCGTGGGCCGCGTAGGGCGCGCGAAGTGGCCGCGGCGATCGCGTCAGAGCGCAATGGGCGCGCGCGAGCCAGGGCGTGCGGGGCGTGGCGAGTGGGAGTCGGGCGAGTCGTGGAGCTGCACGGGCATGTCCGTGGGCTCGGGTATAAGACCCTCTCCCCCCTTGTGTAAGTCGCTAAGGAGATCGAGTTCGTGCTCGAGGTGATAAACAATGAAGCCGTTCGTGCGGCGGGGGTGTTCGAGCACCCGGAAAAACTCTGTGTCCACCTTCCTCCTCGCCGATCGTGTCTCCGGTGATCGTCGTGCTTCGGTAGTTCCATTTTGGGGCCAACACTTTCGACCGTCCGATTGAGAATCAACAGTCAGATCAAACTAAAGGACGGTGGCGTCCATTTTTTTATCATCTTTTCTACAGTGTTTTATGCTGCAACAAGTGATCTGGGCAGTCCATTTTTCATGCAACGGCCATGTTACCCTGTTACCTGTCCCTGGATCTCTGTCCACCCCCGCCATGGCCGGCGGAGGAAGCCGCGGCCCTCTCAAATGTCAATGAGTACCCCTCCCCCCAAACTCCTCTTCCTCCTCCAAACGCCCACCCCCGCCTGCATCATAGCCCCAACTCCACCACGACGGTGCGTCAGCAGCGGCCCAGCTTCAGCGGCTGCTCGGACTGACCACGGAGTTGGAGGAGGAGGCACTCCAGGCCACGGCCTCCTCCATGCTATCCTCCAGCCTTGAGCGGATCTCCGCCAAAGCGTCTCGTCCACCACGCCTGCCAGCTCCCCACCTCCGGCCTGCCTGCCCGCGCTAGCCTACGAGGTTCTCAAGCGCACCAACGACGTACGCACGCACTATGGGCGCGTTTGGTTGCCCGCATGCAGCCCAACCAGGCCTGCACGGGATGTGCGCGGCTTGTTTAGTTGCCTGGGCTGCATGCGGGTTGTGGATCGCATGAAACTTAAAGCAGGCTAGAGCCTGGCCCGGCGGCAGCGCGGGAGACGGACGCGATGGCTCATAACTCCCCTCCCTCCCCCAACTCTCCTATCACCGCCCAGCCCGCACTGTTCCCACTGCTCCCTCTCTGCCTCACCACCTCTCCCTCTCCTCTCCTTCGATGGCTCCGCCTCGCTCACTGCCGCGCCGCCCTCTGACCCTCGTCGACCAGCGCATCGCCAGCATCTAGGAGCGCTGGCTAGCCGGGCTCCAGAACTCGGGCAGGGACCTGGCGTCGGCGCTGTGAGCGTCGTCCCCCATCTGCTGTCGTCCACCACGAGGGTCGGCCAATGCGGTGCCAGTCGTTCCTGCTCCGCCGCCGATTCCGGATCTCGTGCTCCTGGGCTCGGCGCCGTCCATGGAGCCGCCGCTTCTTGGGACCCCATTGGGCAGGGGGGAGGGGGGTTCTTGACCCCCATCCAAGGGTTTTCTCCTGTCGGCGCGCCATCCTCCTCGACCTCCGGCGTGGCCATGAGCACGGGGCCGATGTCGCAGCCCATCGCCAGGCCCGGCTCCTCCTCTGCTCCACCACCGCTCTCCTTCCCACCGGGGTTTTCACCCCGGCATCGGCTCGCTGCAGCTATGCAAGCTCCGGTGAGTCAAACCCCCCAATGCTTGCTTGTAGATGTAGATTAGGGGTTTATTTTCTTAGGCATGTGCTAGTAGTTAGTGGACTCGATCGGATTAGATAGGATTCGAGTAGATCCAATTGGATGCGATCCTAATCAAATCCAATCGGACCGATCTGTTTTTGTTTCCTACAATGTGTGTCCTAGGATAATTTTTTTTTGCTACTGCTAGTGTGTCCTAGGATCTGTGTTCATGCTAGTAGTTGTGTTCATGCTAGGGTTTGTGTTGATTGTTATACGTGCATGTAGTAGGACCATTTTAGGATGATGCCAAATGTGCATGGGTGCACATGGGTGCTATTGGCACTTGCTGTTGCTATTTTTAGATGTTTCCATGCTTAGGATAGTGTAGTGATGAGTGGCACTTGCAGAAAAGCAGATGCCACTGATCAGTGGCATTTGCCCAACAACAAATGCCACTGATCAGTGGCATTTGCTCATGGGCAAGTACCACTGATCAGTGGCACTTGTTGTTGGGAAAATGCCACTGATCAGTGGACTTGCCCAACAGAAAGTGCCACTGATCAGTGGTACTATGAGCAAGTACCACTGATCAGTGGCACTTGTTGTTGGGCAAGTCCACTAATCAGTGGACTTGCCCAACAGCAAGTGCCACTGATCAGTGGCATTTGCTCATATCAGTGGCATTAGTGGACTTGCCTAACAGCAAGTGCCACTGATCAGTGGCATTTGCTCATATCAGTGGCACTTGTTGTTGGGCAAGTCCACTGATCAGTGGCACTTGCTGTTGGGCAAGTCCATTGATCAGTGCCACGGATCAGTGGCATTTTCCCAACAGCAAGTGCCCATTTTGCAAAGAGTTTGTGCACTAATACTTGTCATCTTACCTAACAAGATATTGAAGAGTGACTGGGATGTGGCGGGTGGAGGAGCTCAGGTGGTGGCCGGAGCTGAGCGCGTCGAGGATTTTATCCCCACGAACAGGTGGCTCAGGACGGTGAACTTGCCTGGCAGGATCGCCATCATGAGCCTGCCTCGTTCAAGGGGATAATCTCCGAGGCAGGGCCACGAGGAGGGGGCCCGGGAGGCGCTGCGCTTCTACTAGCAGATCAAGGACAACGAGGACCTCGTCATGCTCGTCGTCCCTCGCAAGTTCATGGACACCTAGCTGGTCATCAAGTGGCTCACGCGCGTGGTCAGGCTGTCGGCGAACAAGCGGTGCGTGTTCTTGGTGCAGGTCCAGAACTTCGAGGGGCACATGATTCTTGGCCGGGGCTGGAACTACTTCTGTTGCCTCCACCGGATCTTCCCCGGCGCATCTCAGGACTAGGACTGAAGGTTCAGATCTACAACCACGACTCCTCGGTCATGTGCAGGTTTCGTTGCAGCAGGCACAACTGCGTTGATGACATTGAGCATGCTATGTAGTTAAGTAAGGTGTTAGTGTTGAACTTTTATGGTGTGTGGCTAGACTTATGGTACTTGTGCTGGGAACTTGTTAATATTTTGGCCAGGAGCAGCACCCTGGCGTGGAGCAGGGAAGGAGGATGCCCCTGCTGTTAATCTAAGTAGTTTGTTGTCATTTCTTTGCTTGCTTGCTTGCTTTGTTTGATCTTGCTCTGTTTGTGTTGTTGTGCTGATCATGTGGTGATAAGGCCATCACATTTGAATGGGGTGAGCAGAACACAAACGTTGTTCGCAACCAAATAGCTGAAGTTTGCTCTGCTCACACCCTAAGCACAAAAACGGCAACCAAACAGCAGGGGGGTAAGTGCCCCTCCATGCGATGCAGGCAACCAAACAGATTGCATCTGCTGCATATGATGCTGCATTTCAAGAACCAGGCTGGCTGGAGATGGACATGCAATGCATCTACTATTGCAAACTGGAACCAAACATGCCCTATATGCTTCTTCTGTCATCTCAGCTACCTCTCTCAAAGAGCTCACTCATTTGCCAAAACAATCTATTGTGTTTTCCTCGGGATTCAATCTAAATGTTTCCCAAGAAATTCAGAAGAATATTTCTTTTTATAACATACATAATTTTATGAATATGATGACCATTTGCAAATGGAACAACTCTTGTCTCAGATCTGACAGTGGACAAGAAAAAAATTGATTCCTAGGGAGATAAGTAGGGCATCTATTTCCGAACCCTTGGCCATCCAATATATTCTGCCAGTATTGTATTATTTTTGAAATAAAAACAACCTAGAGTATGTTAGTTGTCAACAGAAGAAACTTGACAGTAAAGTTAATTCTTTTTCCATCAGACTGGATCATAACTATTTCTGCGAACGTTGCTGGTCATTTCTTTATATACTCCCTCTGTAAAGAAATATAAAAGCGTTTAGATCACAACTTTAGTTTAGGATTGTAAAGTCATACAAGGAAGAAGATACATGCCACAACTATGCGTCGTAAGCTTGATCTTAGAAACTTATTTAGCCAATGTATTGCCATATCCTTTTTTCACAAACTTAGCTTCCACTTCGTTACTATACATTAAGTACTTTGGTGTATTTGTTCTCTGGAAACTGCACCCCCATTTTTTTTCTGTATTTGTTCGATTTAATAGGGAAATGAGGAGGTCCTTATGATATTGTTCAGCCTTGAATCCAAAAAAAAAAACATTTTGGGAACTATTCGAAGTTGTTGATGCCTGATCGCATAAAATTTGAACAAAATCTTGCATCAAATTCCTCCCCTGAACTACTGTACTGTAGTTAATAACAACCGTTGCTGATGGATTCCATACCAAAAACCATGGCTAAATAAGTGTATACGTGCTTGCAGTTTTCTGCCTCAAGTTCTGAAGTCTGAATCCTGTCTCCCACATGGCGGGAAAAGGCATGCACGTGGAGTTCACGAGTATGACTCTGCTAATCCATCAGCATGCGTGCAATGTAATGCTCGGCTCAGCTCAGTGTCAACAATGGTAGATCTGATTGATCAAAAGCAGTAAAGCACACAACAAAAGGCTATTGAACTTCAAGGTCCATCAACTCAGTGTACTTATCTATATCTATACTTATACTTACTATACTATATAGTGTATGAGTTTTGAATTGTAAGGGCATCTCCAGCCGTTGGCTAAAAGCGCTGCCTGGGGATGAGCCGGCGCCAAAAATGGTCCTGGGGGCGAGTCGGTCCCCAGCCGTCGGCCCCCAGGGCCGCCCCCAGGCGCGTATTTAAAAAAAAACCGTTCGGCGAAGTTATGATAAAAACTAGTTATATTTCGGCCAACCATGGCAAGTTTCGGTGAAATTCGTCCAAATATTACATTAACCTAATCTAAAGTAAAAGAAAGTGGCTGAAGTCGTCGCCGCCATCGTCGTCGTCGGCCTTCTCCTCCTTGACGCGGGTGCCCCTGCTGGACCCTTCCCGGCGTCGCCTTGGCGAACAGGCGGCGGCGCGTCGTCGTCGTCGTCGCTGCCGCATAAGACGATGACCCCGCCTTCCTCGCGGCCACGTCGGCGCTCCTCGAAGCGGCGTAGGGCGGCGCACTGGCGCTCCTTCTCCTTCTCCCGGCGCGCCTTCTCCAACGCGATGGAGTCCTGGCGCGCCCATTCGAGGGCCGCGTCGTCGTCGTCGAACTCCGCGTTCACCGGCGCCAGCCCCGGCTCCGTCTTCACCGGCGCCAGCCCCGGCTCCGTCTTTGGCTTGACGAAGCGCGGAGGAGCCGACGAGGACGAGGCGCGCCGGCCGCCCTCGTTGATGACGATGCCGACGCTGCGAGTGCGCCGGCCGAGCGGCGTCTCCGCCGCGGGCTCGGCCTTGACGCCGAGCAGCGCCGGAGAGCCGGAGGAATGGGAAGAAGAGCGCGATGAGGAGGAAGAAGAAGAAGCGCTGAACCTCCTTGGCGCCCATGGCCCGACGCGTTGGTGCTGCGCCGGGGCGGCCACCCTCGCCGGGGGGTACGCCAACGGCGGGTCGTTGCCGCCCTCGAGGTACGTGAGCACGCCCTCGAGTGTGCGGCCGGGGATGCCCCACCAGAGGTGGCGCCCCTCGCTGTTCTGCCGGCCGCCGACCACCGGAGCACCGTTGGTGGACGCCAAGCGCTGCTGCTGGCGGCGCTGGAAATACGCCGCCCAGGCCTCGTGGTTGTCGGTGGCGTACTGGGGAAGGGAGCGTTGGGCGTCGGTGAGGGACGCGTGCACGATGTCGACCTCCTCGGCGAAGTACCTCGGCTTCGCCACGGCGTCGGGCAACGGGGGAATGGGCACTCCCCCGGCGCTGAGCCTCCACCCCGTTGGCCCGGCGCGCATGTCCGGCGGCGCCGGGATGTTCGCCTGGAACAGGAGTCAGGACTCCTGTTCGCGGAGTGAACGGCGGCCGAATCCGTTGGCCGCCGCCTCGTCTCCGGGGAAGCGTTCTGCCATGGCGACGGCGGGGCTGGGCGGGCTCGGGAGAGGTAGAGGGAGGGGCTGGGCGGCGGCGCTTGGGAGAGGCAGGGAGAGGGAGGGACTGGACGGCGGCGAGGGAGGGCTGGTGTGGGCACAGGCGAGTGGAGGCCGCCGGCTTTTATAGCCGGGCCGCGCCCGTGTGTACGCGTGCGAGGGAGGGGAGGCGTCGGCGCGCCGTCCCATGAAGCGCCGCCCGTGAGGAATCAATGGCAAGGCTGGCCGGCGGCAGCCTTGCCATTGATTCCCCGCGGGAACCGAGGCCGTTGGGGGAAGACGAGGCGCCGAGTCGCTGACGCGGCTGGCCCGCGTCTTTTTCGCGCCAAAACAGTTCGCCCCAGCGCCCCCGTGCGCCCCCCAGCGCGCCGGGTTCGGACTGGGTCCGCCGGCGCTGTTTTCGGCCCAAGCCGGCGAAAATCGGGCTCCTGGGGGCGCGACTAGGCCGTTTTTTCGGCGCCGGTGCGAAAAAATCGCCTGGGAGGCCTTCCTGGGGCACGGCTGGAGATGCCCTAACAACATCATCAATCCTAGCCGTTGGTCTCATAAATCTAATGGTTGAGACTGAACGGATTCGCGGTGAACAGTAGCCCACACTTGCATTAATGTGACCATTAGTGCCGGTTCCAACGGCCAGGCGGCGGCGCTCATTAGTACCAGTTCGTGGCGAACATTTAGTATTGGTTCGACTAGACTACTTAGGGCGTTTTTTGCTGCAGCCCAATGAAATGTTAAAGACCACCACAATACCAATTTTCATTAGCAGAAAACCACCACTTTATAGTTCATGACATAAATCACCGTACGAATGGCAGTGGCAAAAAACACTAATGATAAATGCTAATTGCTTTAATTCTCTTCCGGTTGTCTTGAAGACATATTTTTGAAATATAGTGAAGACAATTTTCTTTGACATTACATGATTGCAAAGAAAAATGTTGTAAAGTTCACATTATCAACTTGTTCAACACTTATGGTTTTATAGCTCAAATTAAGTTAATGGAAATGTAACATTCTTTTATAGTTCTAGAAATATATTTTGATAATTTGTCATCAATTAATGCTATCGTGAGACCTAACATATCCTGATGTTCCGTAACTTTTGTGAACATTGACTTTTCGCCTCCCTCATATCTAAATCCTGGCTCCGCCCTTGGCCGAGTACAAGAGATGTATTATCTGGGAGGATAAACAAAAGCTAATAATTATTGGGTTCCAAAAATTTCCAATTATTATGCCAATTACTAATTTTTGAACACGTAATAAACGAAAGCTAATTACCAATTACCAATTTTTATTACTTCATTTGTGCATGCATACACCAACAATATTTATTTTTGCTCTAAACTCATTGCAAAGTACCATATGTTTTTATTTCTTTTACTAGAATCATAGGAGCAATACTGTTAAGACGTGCATTGCACGTGTGTACATACTAGTATATGTTAGTGGTTTAGAGAGGCTGGCTCGTCGTCAACAGATTACACCGAGAACAAGCGTCGTAATCAATCCCCTCTGCTGATTGAGATTCTACTGCCTAATTTGGCCTCTTTGCTGCATGTTTGCCGAGTAGCAATCTGATGCGGTAGCACCGCAAAGCTTTTGACCATCTCTAAGCAAAATTGATATATTCCCTTCAACGGTATGCAACCGGCTAGTAACCAGGACAGTGTTTTACATAATCCTTCCTGGTTGCTTCTTCTTTCTGAGATGCAAGCTTTTGAGTTTACCAACAAAAAGGGCTCATGTATGCAGATGTACACACTGTAGAATCGCTATCAATAAGAGTGTATTTGCAAAAGCCAAGAAGATCTCCACATCTTCTTTCTTGAGTAAGCAAGTAGAATGTGTGCATTGCTAAGCCATGAAGACCTACACATCTTCTTTCTTCTGTAAGCTGTAGAATGTATGCAAGTTCAGTTGACTCTCCACTGTTTTACAGCATAAAATTTGTTTTTAGGATCATGATCATCAAGACTCTGAATCAAAGAATACACTAGGCAGCAGCCATCTTTATTATTATTGAGATTAGCATCACTAAGTAGGCCTCATCTCATCAACTGGGAAGAGAAGAGAAGAGGCTTTCTTTCTGTGTGCGAACAAATGATCAAACGATGATCCCATCCCGCTAAGCAGCAGCAGCGGATCACACCAAGTACAGCAACAGTAAGCTCAAAGAAAAACAGCTAGCTAGAGCACCCGGTCGGAGAGCGACGGCAGGCGGCGGAAGAAGTTGAAGCCGGCGGAGGGCATGTCGCCGCGGAACCTGGGGTGCCGGAGGTAGAAGAAGCCCATGCCCAGCAGCAGCGCCTTGAACGGCACGGCGTAGAGCACCAGCGCGGCCAGCAGGCATGCCACGGCGAAGACCCCCGTCGCGCGCGGGTCGCGCCACGACAGCAGCGCCTCCACGCGCTCCCCCTGGGCCGCCACGTCGCCCAGCAGCGTCTGCGCGCGCCCGGCCACGGCGCGCAGCCGGTCGTACCGCGCCCGCACCACGTCAGCGGGGCGGGCCGAGGGGAGGCCGTCGAACTCCTCGTCCAGCTCGTCGGGGCTGACGCTGTCGACGTGGGAGAGGCGCGGGTCCATGCCGGCCGGCTGGCGGGGGCGCCAGCGGTAGCGCCAGAGCAGGACGAGGAAGAGGTAGAGGCAGACGGTGGGGAGGATCATCTCCGGGCAGAGCACGACGGCGACGAGCAGCATGTGGACGAGGACGGTGGTGGGCGAGTGCTCCCAGACGCGCACCCGGTGGCCCCAGCGCACGGCGGTGGCGAGGTGCGAGAGGCAGCCGACGACGCGGAACCAGTTGGCCTTGCTCCGGCGCATGCTCCAGGCGTGCGTGTCGGTGTCGAGCATGTACTGCACCACCTCCGGCCCCAGCGGCGGCTCGGAGCGCGCGAGCCGGGTCGACACGATGCGCATGGCGGTGTGGCGCAGCACGTCCTGCTGCGCCGGGCCCAGCGGCTTGACGTAGTGCATGCGCGGCAGCAGCGGGCTCCCGTACGCCTGCATGAGCGTGAGCCAGGACGGGCAGGTGAAGCGGATGGCCAGCTCCAGCTCGCCCATCTTGCGCACGCCGACGGGGTGCACCGCGGTGAGCGCGTAGTTGATGGAGTAGACCCGGTTGGTGTCCAGCGTCGAGAGCCGGATGCGGAGCTTGCCGATGCGCGCGTCCTTGGGCGGCGGCTTCCCGGCGTCCACCGTCTTGTACCTGGCGTTGTCGAAGACGGCGATGGAGAGCACGGTGCATGGGTCAAAGACGTCCCAGGCGTACTGCTCGTTCCAGCGCGGGTTGAAGTGGTCGAGGATGGTGCGCGTGCGCGCCCACTTGGGCCCGTACTTGAGCACGACGTAGGCGTCGGTGGAGCCGCTGGCGCCGTCCTTGGCGATCTTCATGGGCACCAGGTTGGAGGCGCCGCGGACGCCCACCTCCAGCATGCCCACGGGCGGCTTGGAGAGCTGCTTAGAGGCGGCGCGCACGTCGCTGGCCACGTTGGCCGCCTCGTCCAGCACGTGGTAGCCGCCCTCGAGGCAGACGCGGACGTGCACCCGGCCGGCGTAGGGCCGGGCCTCGTCGCCGCACAGGTTGAGCCAGCGCGAGGGCGGCTCGACGCGGTCGTCGGAGCGGCGGTGCACCGTGGAGAGCGGCACGCGCGCCTGCCCGACGAGCTGCCCGGAGAAGACGTCCTCCACGGCGACCGTCAGGAAAGGGTCGAACGGCTCGGCGGCGACGAAGAGCAGGTCCTCGTTCCAGCTCGGGTTGGACGCCCCGGCCGCGGCGCTGCCGAGCGCGATGCGGCCCGTCTTGAACACCTGGGCGCCGAGCTGCGCCTTGACGTACAGCTCCGGGAAGGTGGGGCCGAAGTGCTGCTGCTTGGCCTTGGCGGCGTCCGGCGGCGATGGCAGGCGCAGGTCCTGCGCCTGGATGACGCTGAGGCGGAGGTACCACAGCTTGGGGGAGAGGTAGGCCTTGGAGCGGGTGTGGACGAGGTTGCCGCCGGAGTCGGACTGCCAGGCCTCCTGGAACGCCTCGTCGACCTGCGTGCCGACCCAGACGGCGAGCATGACGTCGCAGGCCGGGGCGGCGCCGTCCTCGGCGTGGCCCTCCAGGGTGTACCACTGCGGCGCGAGCGCGCTGTCCGGCGGCGAGCGCTTGGGCACCTCCTGCAGGTCGAAGGAGACGAAGCCGAGGTGCGCGTCCGGCGGGGCGGCCTCGCCCTCCTTCTCCGGCTTCTTGGCCTCCTCGTGCACGGTGACCTCTAGGGAGGAGGCGGTGAGGCTGGCCTTGTGGAACGCGAACACCTGGTCCCACTCGCCGGCGGTCGTCGCGGCTCGCGTCCGCACGGCGTGAGCGCCGATGCAGAGCTGCGCGTAGAGCGGCTGCCGGTCGCCGCCGTCTTGATTCTTCTTGGCCTTGAGAAGCCGGACGAACAGGTATGGCACGCGGTCCACCAAGTCGTACGACGCGCTGCCGCCGCCCGAGGAGGCCATGCTCCGCTCCGCGGCGGTCTGGGGAAGGATCTCGAGATCGCCGGCGACCCCCGCCGTGGCCAGCTGCATCTTGGACGGTGAGGGCGGCGGGGCCTTGGACGGGGAAGGAGGCACCGCCACCTCCTTCTTGCCCTCCTCCTTGGGCTTCTCGCCGTCTTTGGGCTTGTCGCCGTCCTTCTTCTTCCCCTTCTCCGGCGACTTCTTCTTGCCGGCCTCCTCAGCCTTCTTCTCCTCTGGTTTGGCGTCCTGCGCCTTCTTCTCTTCCGCGGGCGCCGCCGCAGCCTCCGGCTTCTTCTCGTCGGCAGCGGCAGGAGCAGCAGCAGCAGCCTCGGCGGACTCCTTCTTGTCCGCAGGGGCGGCATCACCGGCCTGAGCCTTCTCGCCCTCCGGCGCGGGGGCAGGGGCAGCAGGGGCGGGCGGCGGAGGGTCGTCGACGACCCAAATCTTGAGGCCGATCTCGCCCTTGATCTGCGAGAAGACGCTGCGCTTCTCGAGCGGGTAGTAGACGAGCGCCTCGTCGCCGGCCCGGGCGAAGGAGGCGGCGGCGACCTTGACCTTGCCGAGGAAGGTGCCCCCGCGGCGGCCGGACCCGGCGACGGCCTTCTTGTCGTTGTAGACGTTGAGCTCGAGCGTGTCGGCCATGGCGCCCGGGTGGTGGACGGGGAACTCGAGGCGCTCGCCCCAGTGCGGGTTGAGGTCGCGCGGGCGCGTGGCCGTGCGGCGGCGCTGGCCGTCGAAGTCGACGACGGCGTAGGCGCACGCCGTGCCCTGGCCGTCCTTGGGCATCAGGTTCCGCGCGTTGCACACCTCCACCACCACCCGCTGCCGCGCCCCCTCCTCCATCTCCACCATGGCTGGAGCAAGCAGAGCTCGGCCTCCCCTCGCCGGGATCCGATCCTGGAAGCTTCTTGGGCGCGAAAGGTGATTTGATTAAAGGCTCGATCGAATCTGGGAGAAATCTGTGGGATGAGAGCGATGGAGAGTGATGGATGGGGATATGACCGTTGGAGGGAGGGCGGCGGGGAGCGGACGGACGGTGAGTGGGGAGTGGCGGAGAGTGGCGCCGGGGTTTAAAAGGGAGGAGGCAACGGCCGGGAGAGGTGGGGCCGGGGCCACGTAGGAGGGGGCTGGACGCCACGTGGATGGGAGACCGGTGGTGTTTCAACGGCAACGGCATTGACGCGGCACCGCCGGAAATGGCGGCGACCGAACCTCCGGCCGTGGGAGTCGTGCGGGATCCTACTTAACCGGGTCTCGGTCGATGTTATATCCGCGGGATCCTACGTCTACGTGAAGATCCATGTGAAATTTTCACTTTAATTTCTCTTCTTTTCTTTTACAAGTTCTATCACCTGCTGAGACTTGTTTAAATCTCAGTCCGCTGAGATCTAGCCACACCCTAGAAAATATATTAAATCTTCAGGTGCTGGTGTATCTTCTTGATCGGTAACTGCTCCCCTGATTTACCTAACCGCCATCAGAATGTCTCGTAGAATGGTAGGAATAGCATTCTCAACTAAACAAACCGATCCCGAGAGTGACAATATGCTCGGATAAAACAACCCCTCAATCCAAAACTATACGAATTGTTGAAAACTGGCATGGGGAAAACAGAGTTCCAATCATGGCGAACACTCGAGACATTCTAGAGGGGTGGTAGGTTTACTTCTCCAACCATAGAAATGTTTGACGTTTAATAAAAGAACTACTAATATACACTGGAATGGATTTTTTAATAGAGTAACTATTGTTGAAAAAGGCAATTTGTCACTTTTGGTGAATATTGCCAATTAAACGGTCATATGCTCGCCACCGCCAAAAGCCATAACTGAATGTCACCAATCAACTAAGGGAATGCTCGCGTCCTTCAAACTGAATTAAACCCTCAATCAATTTTTAAAGGGCCCGGTGGTTTACTGGATCAAAATAGTTAGACGAGACTTAAGTCTCATCCAGATGAGATTTAAATCCGTTTGAGAAAACTTAACACTTATTTTGGAAGAATAAAAGGAGCACCTTGGAACAGAGCGAGCAATATATAGAGTAACGATAGATGGGAAATACACTTTGGTTCCTGGTTGTATATGCGCCCTATATGGGGATTTTTTTTATTTTTTTAATAAAAAGTCAAAATAGGTAAGAACTATTTTGAAAAAACACTTGACTTACTTTTGCACTAGTATATAAATCTCGACGAAAAAAAAAACAAAGTTGACCTCACAGCAAAAAAGACAAAATTTATTTGCTATTATAGGTCACTATTCACACTATTTTAGTCAAGAATGTGTCTTTTTTGAAAAAAAGTCAAAGGGATATTTTTTTTCTGGATTTTTTTTCTCACGAGTACAATAGAAGGCCAAGTTTATTTCAAAAAAAAATTCATAAATTTTTGACTTTTTGTTGAATTAATAAAAAAATATCCATATAAGGTGCATATGTCCCCATAGACCAAAAGTTCCCCTCCACCGATAGATGGATCAAATGCACGTGTTGATTAACGGGCCGTGGGCGTGGAGCTTGCTCGCGGATTATCATGTTGTGCACAACAGCACAAGTCTACCATACTCGGATCGCATCACATAGGTTAGGTGGTCAATGTTATGTTTCACACACCAATCATTTCATCCAAAAGTTGGTTGTACCAAATCCACGGTGCCCAAGTGCGCAACCACTCTCCCTCCCTCCGTTCCGAATTACTACTTGTCAACATGTATGGATGTATATAGATGCCTTTTAATTTTAGATACATCTATTTCAACGACGAGTAATTTGGAACGGAGGGAGGGAGTACGTGCCAATGACATGACATTCTCCAATGTCGAGGATAGCTATCCGCCCAGGAGGTCCAGGTCCAGGTCCAGGTCCAGGTAGCCCCGGTCCGGTCGAAAAGGCATTGCCACCTTTGTCGAATATCGCCAATTAAACGGCCCTATGCTCACTCGCCACTGCCAAAAGCTGCGTGCATGTAATGTACCGCAGAGGTATAATAAACTGGTTGTCACCTTGAAATGTCTGGCTTATGGCTCCCGGCAACACCCACTATGGCGTCGGTGGCGGCTAGCCTGAATCCTGCAGGCTCGCAACGTCTACTTCGGGGGCGCACGAGCCAGTTATCCGCTGACGCAGAGCGTACGGACGCACCGGTCGCACCTTGTGCACCACTGCTGGTGCAGCAGCACTGGGTACAGTACTGGAGTGCCACATGTACTGTGTACTGTGTCAAGGTGAACAGCACGTCAGCACCTACCTGAACGGAATGGATTCGGATGGAACGTGTACATGCGGGCGGGGTACGTGCCCGGCTATACCATACCAAAAACACGTGCAGCTTGGAGACCTCTTAGTTCTTTCTTTCATTCATTTTTTTGTTTTTGCGGGGAAGAAATTTTAAAGAAAAAATGTGGAGCGTAGCTTGCTGCATGCAACCAGGCCGCATGGTGCTGACTCACCGGCTCGTGCGTGTGCGTGTGCATGTGCATGCCGCAACCGCCTCCGGTTTGGTTTGGATCTGCCCGGCCTGAGACCACCCAACACATGCCTGGTGCGTGGTGTGCATGCATGGCTTGTGGCCTTGTGCAGAAGCTCACTCGATCATGGCCACCAGCTTTGCTTAAACAAATCGGTATCTTGTTAATTAACTACTATTATTATTAGTACGTACTGGCGACTGCTTGAGGCTAATTAAGCCCATGTTGTTGTGTTTGCAGGATCGGTTTGCTCACCCTCCCTCCATGATCGATCTCATCTCATCTCATCGTCGTTTTGTTTCTTGTACGTATAGTATAGTATACTAGTGCAATGCCGTACAAGCTGCACACACAGTGGACACGTACGCACATGTGCTACTACGTGCCAGGCCGTGCACATCTCCCAGTCTTCATTTTTTCGTTTCCCTTTTTTTTTGCGAAAATCTCCTCTCCATCCTCCTCAACGGCACTAATAATGTACTGTACTAGCTAGAAACCAAGAAACGCCATGGATTCACTTGTTCCCATACCTTGTACTACCTTGTCTACCGTGTTTAATAACTTACTTACTGTATTTACCCGCAAAATAAAATAAAATAACTTACTGTATTACTACTTAGGGATGCATGCATGTATGGTCTGTCGGTCCGTCAGGCTGATGCCTTTTTGTTACCGTTGATTGATTAGGATAGTATATTCTTCTCTATCCAAATCAACCTATTCAATATCCTTGAGCTGCAAGCTGATATGGTGATAGCCTTTTTTTTCAAGTAACTTTAAGATTCGTGCAAATATTTAAGGAGGGTGTACCGAATCAAAACTCATATATATGATGAAGAAAGGCAGTAATATTCTTTTCCAAGTTACAGTGCAAGGCTGAAAGTACTCATTTTTTGTATTTCTATTTCTCCGTCATCATATCACGCTGTGTATGGACAGACTATATATGGTGCATACCATAATACTGAGAGGGCCCGGAGAGAATATCTCCATCATCAGAGCAGGAAATTCAAGTATTGTACTATCGAATTCTTACACATACTTTTGTGACGTACCCAAATGTTACCGTTACGATTACCCATTTACGGGTAATGTTCGACAACCCCAAAGTAATATTCCAGCCTGAAGGTACACACCATTCTCCTGATCTAAGGACGTGAGTATGCATTAACACTTGACATGATTTACTGATAACTAAGCGACGATGTGATCTCGTAATATATCACGGGTTGGGTCTATCCAATACCATTGGTTTTTTCTAGCAACATGCTCTCATTGTTGATGGCATCTCTGTTACTTTAACAGTCTCCTATGATCAGGAAAACAAGATCATCATGCAACATGAACTACTTCTTGTGTATGTTTCAACACATGTAACTGAATTTTCCCCTTAATCTCACATTCAAGAACCATTTCAATTATAGCACAAAAATATAAACATCAATTATGAACATGCAAATGAAATAATACATTATCATTTTCTCTAGGGCACATTTTCAACAATTTACCACCCGACAAACCTAATAAACTATCTCAGAAATACATGGTACGCTAATTTATCGAGCAGTAAACATGGTAGACCATCTCAAAAAGACTCCGCTCATTAATTAACCAAACGAGACCTTTTTGATAAGGTTGGACAAATTAATGAACGCGGTCTCGTTCATTAATTTGTCCAACCTTATCTTTGCTTTGGCAGTTATAACACAATTAATATTTTGAGAGAAGATAAGCATAAGCCTCCTATATAAACTCTTGCCATCCACCCGAGTTAGGCACACACCAAAGCATCTTCGATCGTGTTCAAAGCTCATCATAGCAGCACGGTAACTTGCAAAGTTTTCCACCGATCATGAGGACTCGCTGCATGTTCCTCCTAGTCCTTGCCGTCACTCTCGTGGTTCTATCCCCAGGTGCATTAATTCTTTCATAGAAGATATTTTCCATATAATTGTTGTATGTCTATGCATGTACTCTTACCGAGTTCAATATTAGTATAACCATGGATGTAGTTGATCCATCACAACCTACTGATTTTTTTTTATTCGTTAATTACCTCCACAGATGTGGCTGTTAGACTGTATATGGATACGTAGACTTGTGTATACGTGTTGTACTTGTACTTGTACCCTTTGGTACTTATATAATGAGATAGCCGCACCCCCCAAGGGTGTCGAGCAGTTGCCCCCAATATTCTAGTTTTACATGGTATCAGACTAGGGTTCCCGTCTTCCGCTGCACCCCTTGCTGCCGCCGCCGCCTTCGCCGATCGCTGCCGAAGCTAGCCCGATGGCCTCCCCGCACTCCGCCGCCGCCTCGGCTTCCTCTCCTGCTGGCGCGCTCGTCGCTCCCTCGTCGCCCTTCCTCGCACCCCCCCCCCCCCGCTCGCCACGGCTTGGCGGCAGCCGTCGCTGCCCACCGAAAGCCATCTGCAGGGCGGGCAGGGCGGGCCGAGCCTGCCCCAGCCGCCGATTGCCACTGGTGGCGCCTCGCCCTCGACCTTCGCCTTCGCGCCGCCGCCCTCTCGCGGCGCTGCACCGTCCGCCTACGGGGCGGCTCCCCAACCCTACGGAGCCCCTCCGCCCTACTATGGCGCTACCCCGACCTACGCTCCGTGGTACGGCGCCCCTGCACCAACCTACGGCGCCGCGCCACCGATGCCTCCTACCTGGCCGATGCCTCCGCCATCACAGATGGCGCCGTCGCACTATGGCGCGACCTACGGCGCCGCGCCCGCCGTGTCTTCGGTGGCCACGCCTGGTTCGGTCGATGCCCCTTCCGGTCCTGGCTACGAGGCGTCCTTGGCCCTCGCTCCCCATGATGGGCAGAACATGGGTCCCCATGCGGGTTATGCTCCGGCGCCATCGCCGTTCTACTTCTCGCATCTTCTTCCGGTGAAGCTTACACCGGACAACTACCTATCCTGGCGGGCGCAGGTGCTACCTCTCCTACGGAGTCGCTACTTGGAGGGCTATGTTGATGGCTCTATCCCGTGTCCTCCGCCGTATCACCCCGCTCATCATGTGTGGGTGGCCCAAGACCAGGCGATACTTTCGGCTATCCAGTCCTCGCTGACTCCGAGCGTGTCGTCGCTTGTCATCTTCGCTGCGACATCCCGGGAGGCTTGGTCTGCACTTCACAGCAGTTTTGCGTCTCAGTCTCAGGCGCGTGCTCACTCTATCCGCACTGAGTTGGGGGAGACCAAGCTTGGAGGCCTCACCATCACGGAGTACTTCAACAAGATGTCAGGACTTGCAGACACACTGGGGCCAGCCCCTTGGAGATGAGGACTTCACCACTCATGTGCTCAATGGCCTCGATGACGACTATGACAATCTCATTGAGAACGTCCATGGGCGCGAGGCGCCTCTCCCGCCACGGGAACTGTATGCGCGGCTCCTTGGTCGCGAACAACGCATCAAAGTGCGCCGATCTACTCCGAGTTTTGCCTCTGCTAACGCCGCAACCCGTGGCAAATCGCAGAAGCCGTCGCTCCCTGCCAAGACGGCGGGCACTTCTCAGCCCTCACGGGGAGCCGCGCCGTCCATCACAGGGGATCGCGGCCGGTGGCTTGCTGCCCCAGTTGTGGTGCTCAGCAGGCGTGCCAGCTGTGTGGGATTGAGCGCCACGTAGCTTCTCGCTCTCATCGCCGCTACAAGCAAGATTTCCTTGGCCTCGGCAACAATGGCAAGGGGAATGAAAAACAGGCGGCCGCTGCGGTGGTGGGTCATGAGCACGGGCGTACTCCATCCTACTCGATTGATCCCTCGTGGTACATGGACACGGGAGCTACCAACCACCTCACCAACGACATGAGCAAGCTCTCGGTCCAGGAGCCATATCGCGGTCATGATCAGGTGCACACCGCTAACGGAGCAGGTATGCGCATCTCCCATGTTGGTCAGGCATCCCTTCTTGCACACAATTTACGAAAACTGCATTTGTCTAACATCCTTCGCATTCCCACTGCTTCACGTAGTTTGTTGTGTGTTCCACAACTTACTCGTGACAATAATGTCCTTGCTGAATTTCACCCTTTTCGTTTCTTTATCAAGGATCGGGACACGAGGGCCGTTCTGCTTAGCGGTCGTCTTCACCGTGGCTTGTATGCACTTGACGCGCCAACCGCACCTCCCATGCAGTTTTCTCCTCAGGCGTTCAGTGGTGTTCGTGTCTCGCCTACACATTGGCACGCGCGACTTGGTCATCCTGCCGCTCCCATAGTCCGTCATGTGTTGCATCGTCATGAGCTACCAGTTGTGTCAAATAAAACTGCTGAAACTATTTGTGATGCCTGTCAGCAGGGCAAGAGTCACCAACTCCCGTTTTCAGAGTCTAGTCGTGTTGTGAAACATCCTCTTGAGCTTATTTTTTCCGATGTATGGGGTCATGCCCAAACGTCTGTTAGTGGCCATAATTATTATGTCAGTTTCATTGATGCTTACAGTCGGTTTACCTGGCTCTATCTTATTAAGAAAAAAATCTGATATGTTTGATATGTTTATCCAGTTTCAAGCACATGTTGAGCGTCTCCTTCGCCAGAAAATTATTCATGTCCAAAGCGACTGGGGGGTGAATACCACAACCTCAACTCGTTCTTTAGCAAGCTTGGGATTACACACCGTGTGTCTTGCCCCCATACGCATCAGCAGAATGGGACTGCCGAACGTAAGCATCGTCACCTTGTAGAAACTGGCATCACTTTGTTAGCCCATGCCTCCGTACCTTTTAGGTTCTGGAGTGATGCTTTCTCCACTGCCTGTATTTTGATCAATAGGCTTCCTTCACGACTACTGAATATGAAAACCCCACTTGAACTCTTGCTCAATGAAATCCCAGACTACACCTTTCTCAAAGTCTTCGGGTGTGCTTGTTGGCCTCATTTGCGTCCATATAATAAACATAAGCTAGAGTTTCGGTCGAAAAAGTGCGTTTTTCTTGGGTATAGTTCCCTTCACAAAGGGTACAAATGCCTACATGTTCCCACCAATCGCGTTTACATTTCTCGTGACGTTGTTTTTGATGAGAATGTGTTTCCCTTTCGTGCACTTCCGAATACGTCTATCACTCTTATGCCAGACGCTTCTTCTACCACACCTCTGCCTGATCAATTTGTGAATGTTGCATATGCTCCTGTGTTGCTCCCTAACCATGCTGCAGGTGTTGGCCGTGGCGCTCGTCTCGAGCTCCTTGAAGAACAAGCATCGGCGCGTCCGGAGGACGATCGCGTGCATGGGGCATGCATATCGGGCGGCACACCGCAACCCGCAAGAGCTGCGCCCGCGGCTGCCTCGCGGGCATCGCCCGACCCCGCTCCGCGAGCGGCGTCCTCGCCCGCCTCGCAGGAGGTTGCTACTGGGCCAGCCACGCCAGGCTCGCCTGGGCCGGCTTCGGCTCCCGATGGGCCGGTCACCCCAGGCTTGCCTGCTTCTTCGGCGCTCAGCGGCTCCGGCGTGGGCCTGGGCGACGTGGCCGTGTCGGGCGCCACACCGCCCGCCTCCCCGACCCCCAGTGGCTCCGGCGTGAGCCCTGGCGACTCGGGGTCGCCTTCTTCGTCGCCTGCATCATGCCCTACATCGTCACCACAACCTGTTGCTCCTCGACCTCGCACGCGCAGTCAGACCGGTGTCTTTCAGCCTAAGCTCCGGACCGATGGGACTGTTGCGTGGCTCGCCGCGTGCATGGCTCATGCTGCTGCGGATCCCACTGCTGAGCCTCGTCACTTTCAGGCTGCACTAGGCATTCCCCACTGGCGTGCCGCGATGGAACAGGAGTTTCAAGCATTGCTGAAGAATGACACCTGGCAGCTTGTTCCTCCCGTGTCTGGGGTCAATATCATTGACTCTAAGTGGGTGTTTAAAGTTAAACGGCATGCTGATGGCTCCATTGAGCGTTACAAGGCAAGGTTAGTGGCTAAGGGCTTCAAACAGAGGTATGATCTTGACTATGAAGACACGTTCAGTCCAGTTATCAAGCCTACTACCATTCGTCTGCTACTATCCCTTGCTGTTACTCGAGGATGGTTTCTCCGTCAGCTTGATGTGCAAAACGCTTTTTTGCATGGAGTTCTGGAGGAGGAGGTTTATATGCGTCAGCCACCCGGGTTTGTTGATCCTGCACGTCCTAATCATCTCTGTCGTCTTTTTAAGGCACTCTATGGTCTTAAGCAGGCTCCCCGTGCCTGGCATGCACGTCTTGGTTCGGTTTTGCGAGCACTTGGGTTCATTCCTTCTACTGCTGACACATCACTGTTCCTTCTTCAACGCCCTGAGGTTACGATGTACTTACTGGTCTATGTTGATGATATTATTCTCATCAGTTCCTCAGATTCTGCGGCAGACCGCCTTCTGGCTGCATTGAGTGATGATTTTGCTGTCAAGGATCTCGGTGCTCTGCACTTCTTCCTTGGTCTGGAGGTGTCACGGTCTTCTGCTGGAGTCACTCTTACTCAGAAGAAGTACGCTCTGGATTTGTTGCGTCGTGCTGGTATGCTGCAGTGTAAACCTGTCGCTACTCCTATGTCTGCCACTGATCGGTTGTCTGCTTTTGATGGTGACCCTCTCTCCTCTGATGATGCCACTGAGTACCGCAGTCTTGTTGGAGGCCTGCAATATCTTACTATCACCAGACCAGATGTCTCTTATGCAGTCAATCGTGTCTGTCAGTTTCTTCATGCGCCCACGACATCCCATTGGTCCGCTGTGAAGCGCATTCTGCGATATATATGCCTCACTGCATCTCATGGTTTGCTTCTCCAGCGTGCGCCGTCTTATGAGATCTTGGCCTTCTCTGATGCTGACTGGGCTGGTAGTCCTGATGACCGGCGATCCACGGGGGGGTATGCAGTGTTTCTTGGTCCCAACTTGATTGCCTGGAATGCTCGCAAGCAGGCTACGGTGTCTCGCAGCAGCACAGAAGCCGAGTACAAAGCAGTTGCTGATGCGACAGCTGAGATCATTTGGGTTCAGTCCTTGCTGAGGGAGTTGCGAGTTCCTTCAGCTCACTCTCCAGTGCTTTGGTGTGATAACATTGGTGCTACATACTTATCATCTAACCCAGTGTTTCATGCTCGAACAAAACATATTGAGGTTGACTATCACTTTGTTCGAGAGCGTGTTGCACAGAAGCTGCTTAGCATCAAGTTCATATCATCAAAGGATCAACTTGCTGACATCTTCACGAAGCCTCTTCCACAACCACAGTTTGTAGGTTGCAGGCGCAATCTTAACTTAGTATGTACTTCAGGCCACAGTTAAGATTGAGGAAGGGTGTTAGACTGTATATGGATACGTAGACTTGTGTATACGTGTTGTATTTGTACTTGTACCCTTTGGTACTTATATAATGAGATAGCCGCACCCTCCAAGGATGTCGAGCAGTTGCCCCCAATATTCTAGTTTTACAGTGGCCGTGAAGGTGACGGCGGGTAATTGCAGACCAATCATCGACAAGGGTGACTGTAACTTGGATGTGTGCAAATCGCGTTGTAACGAATGGAACGGGCACAGTGTCAGTCATGTTGCTAGTTGTGTTCCCGACGGATGCCAATGTTATGTTTGCTTTTAATCTCTCGCACAAGGTTAAAACATGATGTGACTTTCTCCCAAGTAAATGTATTGGGAGTAGCTAGTTTCGACTGTCCGTCATTGCTTATCTAAAATAATACTAATGAATCAATTTGTGTTTTGCTACTTGAGTTATATATATGCATGTCCATGTGTGGGGAGGATTCGTACGAGCCGCTAGTAAAGAGCTCAATTTTGTATCTACCATCAACCAATGATCTATTCATTGCGAACCCCGGATTAACATTTATTTTGTTGTCATTTAAAAAAAATCAATTAGTAGAACTCCGTTAGGTCATACAAAGATTCTCATTTTTTTTAACGATACTTCTGTCAAAAACCTCAATTTCTTTTGTTGCCCAAACAAGAGAAAAAAAATGTATGTGTGTAACGTTTGTTGATCATGTCACCCTCACATGATAAACACCAAATAAAAAGTGCGCACGTGGACATGGCAACAAGATGGCAATGGATGACTCCCCGTCCACAAAAGCCAGCCTACTTCGACAACCTATTGGCCGTGTGTCATGGTCTACCCCGCTAGCACTAACCTCGAACTTGCTTTTGCCTCTATTAGTTCTTCGTCTATTTTTCACTTTTATGAGGTCTTGAGTGTCTCGTTTTATAGATAGTTTTTATTTTTGATGGTGAACTAACAAAAAGTTGTTCATAATCATGTCGAGCGCATGTCACTGAATGGGTGGTTCGTTAAGGGCGCTCTCAATGCTTGACTCTTAGCACATGATCATACACAAAATGTTGACGTGGCATTGCAATTAAAGAAGAAAGAGAGTGGAGTTGTATCTTAACTCATTTTTTTGTGCAGTGTAATTAATGCTCTGATCTTTTGTGGCATATCTCATTATTTTTCGCTTCCTTTCTTCTCTCCACAACTAAGCGACAAGGTTGAGATACCAAAAGGATCGTTATAAATTAATTAAATGCAATATCACTTAGATATGACCCCTAAGATACAATGCATTGGGGTGATTGTTTTTTATTTTTTGTCTCTACCTACGATGCGCCTTTAAGATATAATGCATTGTGAGAGCCCTGAGGTCGAGTGTATAACTTGCTAAGTAAATAGGCAATTTTCGACTAATTTAATCCATAAGTAGATAACTAGCATGGCATTGACAGAAGTAATAGCATACTGGTACTGGTCTAAACAAGCACGTACTACGCAAACAGTAGACAAATCTACACATGATGCTAGCACTGCTAATACAGAAATTATCAGGAGAGGGATAAACGCGTTATACCCTCCAGTAGGCCATGCAGAAGCCGCCGCGGCGGTGGCAGCAGCAGCAGCATCCTCGGCGGCCTTCTTGTCGGCCTCGGTCTTCTCGGCGGCGGCACGTTCGGCGTCGCTGGACATGGTGACGACGGAGACGACGCGGACGTAGAGGAAGTAGTGGATCGGAGGCGAGCACGCGCGTACTCGCTTCCCAAAAACCTATACGTCTCTCTCCCGTACAGGAACCGGACTGACGGGGTTTCGGAGACCTGCTCTCCCGTCGACCGTGTACGTGACGGACGGGATGGAGTCACCGGCGGCAGCAGCAACAAAGGAACGACGATGGGCGGTTCGCGTGGAGCAGATGTGATCTGATCGAGGCGGCTAGGGTTAGGAGACACGCACACTTATATAGACACAGCCGCGTGGAGAAACGTGGGCTCGACCCACGTCCGAGTCCGTGACAGCCCACGATCCGACGTCTCAGATCGCGGCCCTGCTGTCAGAAACTCTCGCAAAAATAAGCGCATAGGTGTGAGATCGACTCGGCTCATTCCCACAACCCGCGACGCGTCGTGACGAGGCGTTGCGTGGCGTGACGTGGCGTGGCGAGGCGGACGGTGGAGGAGGAGCGCGCGAGGGCCTCTTCTCTTCTCAAGCTCCAATAGCATGTAGAAAAGCCAACCTTATAAGGAGGTCCAACTCCTCTTCCACTTTCGGGGTGGGACTAAACTTCCCACCTCCACCTAGTGCCAATAAACCCACATGGGCCCTTAGAGATTTTCCAGAAATTGCTATATGGGCTTAAGGCCCATCTCAAATTTCAGCAATCCCCCACCAGATCTCGAGGGCTCATTGTGTCCTCTGTTCCAATTGCTGTTTCGATATACTAGTGTTTCAGTGAAGACTTGTTAAGGTTGAGCTTCACCTAGAGCAAGTAGCTACACTCCTTCACAACTGAACAATGGACTATGCCCTGAATTGTCAGTTTGGCGTAAAGAAGCTTCACCACATGTATTACTAGTACTGGGCTGCCGAAGGCTGACCCTCGGGTGGAGCATATAAGTCACACTCCTGGCCTATTCATGAGCTTACTAGAGATCACCCCAATCTCATAGACTGTGACTAGCAGTCGGGCTCACATAGGTGTGTTCCTTCAAAGATCGCTCTGTAGGATAGCATCTTGCTTACATAAGCTTTGGAACACATTAAGACAATAGTCATCCTACCATACAATATTGAGAGTATTGCATCTCCAACGGAGTGGGTTAGTGTAGTTACTCTCCTTAGCTCACCACTGGCTTGTTTTCCCAGGTCCTACTTCACGGGATCTCCGATCACATAGGTTGGGTTACCACCATGGCAACTCATGTGGGTCTCATACCCATATCCCTCGATGCACTATCTATCACAACACGCGATAGCCCTTCCGTAAAAGGATCTGCCAGATTCTTAGCCGTATGGACATAGTCCAACGCTATCACTCCGGAGTTTCTTAATTTTCTGACAGCTTTTAATCTCATTCTTATGTGTTTGTTGGACTTCATGTTGTCCTTTGAACTCTTCACCTTGGTGATGACTGTCTGATTATCATAGTTCATAAGGATAGCCGGAACCGGTTTATCAACCAATGGCAAGTCCATCAAAAGATCTCGAAGCCATTCTGCTTCAACACCAGATGTGTCTAATGCTGTTAATTCTGCTTCCATTGTCGATCTCGTTAAGATCGTTTGCTTGCAAGACTTCCAGGAAACAACGCCACCTCCAAGAGTAAACATATACCCAGTTGTGGCCTTCATCTCATCAGCATCAGAGATCCAATTCGCATCACTATACCCTTCAAGTACCGACGGGTCTCCGGTATAGTGAAGTCCATAGTTCATAGTACCTTTCAAATAGCGCATAACTCTTTCAACAGCATGGCAATGTACATCACCCGGTTTGGAAACAAACCGGCTCAGTTTGCTCACAGCAAATGCAATGTCAGGCCTCGTTGTGCTCGCTAGGTACATCAGTGAACCAATGATTTGAGAGTATCTCAATTGATCTTTAGCCATGCCTTTGGACTTTCGAATCAACACGCTAGGATCATATGGTGTTTGAGATGGTGTGCAGTCCAAATATCCAAAACGACTCAACACCTTCTCAACATAGTAAGATTGCATAAGTGTGATCCCACCCTCATTATCTCTCAGTAGCTTGATGTTCAAGATAACATCAGCCACACCAAGGTGTTTCATCTCAAAGTTCTGAGATAGAAATGATTTGACCTCCTCAATGACTTTGAGGTTTGTTCCGAATATCAGTATGTCATCAACATACAAGCACAGTATAACTCCTTCGCCCCCACCATGGCGATAGTATACACGTTTGTCAGCCTCATTAACAACGAAACCAGCATATGTCAGAGTTGTATTGAACTTATCATGCCATTGCTTAGGTGCTTGCTTCAGGCCATATAAAGATTTCAGCAACCTACACACCTTCCTTTCCTGACCATCTATCACAAAGCCATCTGGTTGTTGCATGTAGATTTTCTCATTTAGCTCTCCATTCAGAAAAGCCGTCTTAACATCCATATGATGGACGAGAAGACCATGCGAGGCCGCCAACGAGAGTATTACTCGAATGGTGGTCAGTCTAGCCATAGGTGAATAAGTATCGAAGAAATCTTCCTCTTCTTTTTGGTCATAGCCCTTGGTCACAAGCCTAGCCTTGTACTTTTCAATCGTACCATTGGGCCTAAGCTTTTTCTTGAACACCCACTTACATCCCAATGGTTTGCAACCATAGAGACGCTCAGTGATCTCCCATGTCCCGTTAGCCATGATGGAATCCATCTCGCTACGGACCGCATCCTTCCAGTAGTCAGCTTCTGGAGAGGCATACGCTTCTGAAATAGAAGTGGGAGTATCATCCACGAGGTACACAAAGAAATCATCACCAAAGGTCTTTGCAGTCCTTTGTCTCTTGCCCCTACCAAGGTTTCCTCGTCATCCTCCTCAGGATTTTCATCATGTGTTCGTTCATAATATTCCATACGAATGGCAGGTTCATGAGTCTCCTCAGATTCCTGTCTAGAAGTGCTTTGCGTATCTCTCATAGGAAAAATATCCTCGAAGAATGTAGCATCTTTAGACTCCATAATTGTATCGACCTTCTGGTCAGGTACCTCAGATTTCACTACTAAAAATCTATAGCCAACGTTGTTCTTAGCGTAGCCCAAATTAACGCAGTCCACAGTCTTGGGTCCAAGCTTACGCTTTTTGGGGATCGGCACGTTGACTTTTGCCAAACAACCCCAAGTACGCAAGTACGAGAGTGTTGTCCTTCTCTTTGCCCATTTCTCATAGGGAGTGATCTCGTTATCCTCTGCCGGAACTTTATTCAGGACATGACATGCCGTCAATATAGCCTCCCCCCACCATGCCTTGGATAAACCCGATGTTTCTAACATGGCGTTAACCAGATTAGTTAGAGTACGGTTTTTCCACTCGGTAACCCCGTTTGACTGGGGAGAATAGGGAGGCGTCCTCTCATGAATAATGCCATGTTCCGCACAAAAGGAATCAAACTCACTCGAGAAGTACTCTCCACCACGATCTGACCGGACTCATTTAATTTTCTTTTCAAGTTGATTCTCAACTCCTGCCTTATAGATTTTAAAGTAGTGTAGAGCATCTCTTTAGTATTTAACAGATACACACAACAATATCTAGTGGAATCATCTATCAATGTCATGAAGTATTTCTTTCCACCTTTAGTCAACACACCATTCATCTCACAAAGATCGGAATGTATGAGTTCTAATGGTGCCAAGTGTCTCTCCTCTACGGCCTTGTGAGGCTGGCGAGGTTGCTTAGCTTGCACACATGAAAGACACTTAGAACCTTTGGCTAATGTGAAACTTGGGATTAAATCCAACTTAGCTAGCCGCGTCATAACACCGAAACTTATGTGACAAAGACGTGAATGCCAAACTTCAGATTCATTAACACTCGAATGAATATGGTTCACGACTTTATTACAGAAATCTGCGAGGGAAAGGCGGATCATCCCTCCGCTCTCATAACCTTTTCCAACAAATAGTCCATACTTAGTAACAACTAATTTATTAGACTCGAAAACCAACTTAAACCCTTCTCTACATAGAAGGGAGCCACTAACGAGGTTCTTCTTGATGGCGGGGACATGCTGCACATTCTTCAGCTGCACGATCCTTCCCGAAGTAAACTTCAGATCGACCGTGCCAACACCATGAACAGAAGCACTCGCGCCATTCCCCATCAATACAGACCCATGGCATGTGACCTGGTAAGAAGAAAACAATGAAATGTCATCACACACATGAACACCTGCACCTGTGTCCACCCACCAATCGGTGGGCTGAAACATTGCAAAAACAGTAAATAAATTACCGTACCCAGATGCACCATTCTCATTGTTGCCCACAATCATGTTGACAGACTTGGAGTCCTGTCCTGACTTCTTGTACTTGTTTGGGCACTTGTTGGCCCAATGTTCAACCGAACCACAAGTAAAGTAGCCCTCATCCTTCTCGTTCTTCTTGAAGGTCTTCTTACCCTTCTTCTTGAAGTCGGTATTCTGTTGGACACCGTTCTTTCCCTTGGGCTTGTGGGAGTTGAAGTTCCTCTGGTTCACCATGTTGGCAATAGAAGTCCCTTCGGCCCTTTTCTGTGCGAGTCCTTTGCCCTCGAATTCTGCTCAACACTCAGATGGCCAATGACATCCTCCACGGAGAATTCACGCCTCTCATGTTTCAGAGTGATGGCAAAGTTCCTCCAGGAATTAGGGAGCTTAGCGATTATGCAGCCCGCGACAAACTTGCCCGGTAACTCGCACTTCAGAAGCTCAAACTCTTTAACAATGCATATTATCTCATGAGCCTGCTCCAGTACAGAACGGTTCTCAACCATCTTGTAATCGTGGAACTGCTCTATAATATACATCTCGCTCCCTGCATCGGCAACCCCGAACATAGATTCGAGCGCCTCCCACAAGTCCTTGGCGACATGCACATGTAAATATGCGTCGACCAGTTTATCTTCGATCACGCTGAGAACTGCTCCGAGAAACACAATGGTTGCCTCCCTGGACGCCTTCTCCTGTTTAGGAGCAATCGTTCCCGTGGACACACTAGTGACCCAAAACATGTTCATAGCCGTGAGCCATAAAGTGGTCTTTGTCTACCAATGCTTAAAATATGTACCGATAAACTTATCCGGTTTCAGTGCTGCGGCAAAGCCACTAGACGAAAAATTCCTACACATAATAGGTTTTTGGAATGCTAAGTAAATAGGCAATTTTTCGATTAATTTAATCCATAAGTAGATAACTAGCATGGCATTGACAGAACTAATAGCATACTGGTACTGGTCTAAACAAGCACGTACTATGCAAACAGTAGACAAATCTACACATGATGCTAGCACTGCTAATACAGAAATTATCAGGAGAGGGATAAACGCGTTATACCCTCCAGTAGGCCATGCAGAAGCCGCCGCGGCGGTGGCAGCTGCAGCAGCATCCTCGACGGCCTTCTTGTCGGCCTCAGTCTTCTCGGCGGCGGCACGTTCGGCGTCACTGGACATGGTGATGATGGAGACGACGCGGACGTAGAGGAAGTAGTGGATCGGAGGCGAGCACTCGCGTACTTGCTTCCCAAAAACCTATTCGTCTCTCTCCCATACAGGAACCGGAGAGACGGGGTTTCGGAGACCTGCTCTCCCGTCGATCGTGTACGCGGCGGACGGGATGGAGTCACCGGCGGCAGCAGCAGCAAAGGAACGGTGGGCGGTTCGCCTGGAGCAGATGTGATCTGATCGTGGCGGCTAGGGTTAGGAGACACCGCACACTTATATAGACGCAGGCGCGTGGAGAAACGTGGGCTCGACCCACGTCCGAGTCCGTGACAGCCCACGATCCGACGTCTCAGATCGTGGCCCTGCTGTCGGAAACTCACCATTAGTGACTGGCAAAAATAAGCGCATAGGTGTAAGCTCGGCTCATTCCCGCAACCCGCGGCGCGTCGTGACGAGGCGTGGCGTGGCGAGGCGGGCGGGATGAGGAGCGCGCGAGGGCCTCTTCTCTTCTCAAGCTCCAATAGCATGTAGAAGAGCCACCCTTATAAGGAGGTCCAACTCCTCTTTCACTTCCGGGATGGGACTAAACTTCCCACCTCCACCTAGTGCCAATAAACCCACATGGGCCCTTAGAGATTTTCCAGAAATTGCTATATGGGCTTAAGGCCCATCTCAAATTTCAGCATAACTACTATGTAATTAAGAACACTCTTAAATGGGACGGTGTGAACTTAATTTGAATTTGCAAGCTTAACAAGTACTGTAGCAATTTCTTATGTGAAATCGTATTTTTAGAGTCTACTCAAATGTGTGGGCAGCATCTTTTAATCATTTCATGTATTTTATTAATTAACTTCATCTATGAAGCAAGAATACATAAATTTTACAACCAATTCAGATTTCTTTCTCATTATTTATTATAATTAGTTCACCACTATAAGTAAAGAACATTTTGACTCCCACCCTCCAGCTTAAATTTGTTTTGTTTCTCTTAGCTACTTGGACTTTTAGTGTTGACCTGGTGTTGATGCCCGTACCTCCCTCCATCTTTGGAGGAGTTGCAGGAAGGTGTATGGCACCTGGTTAGGATAGTACTTTGTTGTAATTTATAAATATTTTTTCTGATTAACTATATATAAATAGGAGGATTTCCTACTATTGTCATTCTGTTAAAGGGGAACATTTCAATCCCAAAGAAAGATTACTAATGCAAAACTATCTTTCACAAAAATGTCGGTGTGAGAATCCGACGCCCTCAGATTCAGCTGGCGGCCACCGACCGCATAGTGGGTTCTGCCATGGCTCGGATGCTACCGTGATACGGGCTTCTGGGTCGTCGGATTCTCTGGTCGGATGGCCCCAAAGTAACCCTGCAACATTTACCAAAAAGCCTCCTAAAAGTTTAAAAAGTTATGCATGGATCCAGTAGATGCAACAGCCCCGGATGCCGTCTTATTTGAGAATGGTAGTAGCAGCAGATACTTGTGCATAGGCTTGCAACGTCTATCTTTTATTTTTGAGTCTAAACACACTTTATTGATCATAAAAGTTCATAGGAATACAATGAATGTCTGGTGGGTTTATAAGCCATAAGTGGCGCCCATAATCTAGTCCGAAAGCGTGTTTAGCGACGCTATGTGCCTCGATATTTGTCGATCTGCCCTCAAAGATGAAGGTGCAATGATCAAAGTCATGTGCCGTCTCATTGATCTCCTTGATAGTACTAGCATATAATTCTCCCGTGCCTTCTTTGATGTCCCTGATCACTCCCTGGCAGTCCGATGCAATAACAAGCCGGGAAATATCCAAGTCCGACACTAGAGCAAGCGCCTCACGACATGCCAAGGCTTCCAGAGTAGCCGGATCCACCACTCCCGGAATCTTGATCGCCGAGGCTCCTAGGAATAACCCGGTATCATCTTTGCACACTGCGCTGAACGTACCCTCGAGGGTATTTCTCGCAGTTGCTCCATCAACTCTGATCTTCGCCACTCCCGACGGAGGTGGTATCCATTTAGCCTGAACCTGGACCGGGTTTGGACTCCCTCCCCCTTGAGTCACTTTGGGCTTGCATTCCTCGATTTCTTGGATATACTTGGAAATGAAGCTATGCGTTGACAAAGGACTCTGGAATATGTTCTCATGCAGCGCCTGTCTCCGTGAATGCCAAAGCGCCCACACACTAGTGCAGAACCGGCCTTTAGTGCCGGTTCGGCAACCGGCACTAAAGAGTGGGGACTAAAGTTCCCCCCCTTTAGGACCGGTTCGTCACGAACCGGTGCTAAAGTGCCACCACGTGGCACGAGCCAGGCCCGAGTGCGTGTAGGACATTAGTACCGGTTGGTAACACCAACCGGTACTAAATGTTTGGGTGTTTTTTTTAATTTTTCCTTTAATTTTGTGTTTTCAATTTAATTTAGTGATTGTTTTACATTATAATGAGTTGTTAAATCATTAGATGAAAGTACCATAGATTAGTTTCGACTGGATGCATTAATTGGATCCTATAGCTATATACTAGCTAAGTGATCAAGAGTATATGCCATATATCCATATTATACTTGATCACCTAATTATGTGATCAAGTATAATATATATGGATATGGCATATACTTGATCACTTAGCTAGGATCCATCCAGCTGAAACTAATCTGTGGTTTCTTTCATTAAATGATATAATAACTCATCATCATCATCATATTAATATAAAAACTCTTGCATCATATACTCTAGCTAGCTATAGCTAAAAATCATTGTAGTCATCATTATCACTATTTAATCATCATAGTCATTGCCGCTATCTAATCACCATCAACACTAGCTTAAAGAAGAAACATTCACTTGTACTAGAAGCAAAAATATCATCGAGTTCAACATGATGGTCATGATATTATAAGCGTTCATAACACCACAAAAGCAAATCACTCTTTGAGATTAAGTTCAGGACGAAGAACACGGACTTGAGAGGACAAGTACTAAGAGCATGAACTAGCTAAATCACTCCTGCTGCTCTCTCTCAGGTAAAATAGCATAGAACATGTATAGCTCTCCTGATTCATCATACTGGAGCATGCAGATGATCCTATCTCCTAATCGTGGGCTGCGCTTCTCATTGCTGCCCCCTAGTACTTCTCTGCGATTGTTAACAATTTTCCTCCAATCTTTCACTATTAAGCATTCATCGCTTCTAGAAATCCTGAATGCACTCATGTGCAATGTAGGATATCTTGGCCGTAAGCTAACAATTGACATGCGACCTTTAGTCTCGATCCCCTGAGGCACAACTGTCATCGAGAGTCCCTGTTGAAGAACATCGTATAGTACTTAATTAATATACTTAGCAATGAAAGTTTAGCAAAAAAATTATGTATGCAAAAGATGCACCGAGGACAAATAGTAGAATTCTTACCATCATTCCTAAATAGATGTGACCGTAGTTCAATGCGATCATTATTGGTCGCACGTTTTGAGTACTAACATTTCTAAGTGCAGGAAGAAAATTTGTCTTGACAGTATGAAGATCCTCAAGCCATGAAACATAATGACTTATCTCCTCGTGGTTTAGTTCAGCTCCGGGACAGTAGTAGGTCTTGTCTACCAAGCGCCGGACGTGTTTGCTTGAATGGAAATAAGCTGTCAATAGAAATTAGTTGTCAATTATTTTTGAATTAGCAATATCAAAGACAAAAATATAGTTGAGAAGAACTCACATAATGGTAGAACTGGAGGCGTCTGCACATCGACCCAGATGTCTCTATTACCTTCAACACCATCTTCCGGACGAATATCAAAGGTGATAACCATATCAGGCTCAAATGCATAAGCCTTACATAGTGCTTGCCAATTTTTGCATTCAAAATAGGTGTACGTGTTTGCATTGTATACTTTGACGTTGAAAGTATAATCATGCTCAGTTTTTAGGTAAACTCTCTTTACCTCCATAGTTTCCATAGCATTGAAACCTATCTTATCCAAGACAAAAATTCTTGCATGGCAGGGGATGCGCTAGTAGAATAGTGAAAATTAAAAATTATAAGTTGAAGTAAATGAAGCATATATAAGTCATGCTTAATTACGAAAACAGACTTGTCGTTGTGACTTACTGTATCGAATTCGAAGGTCTCATCCAGCTTGGTGCTGAATCACCTATCATCAACAAGGAAATTTCTGTCGCACAGGCCGCGCTGGTCTTCACAGTATTCACACATAATGAAATCTTTTTCGTCGTCAGACGACATTTCCTATGTTCATATAGGCGAAACATTAAACACTTACTAATTCAATTAATTCAACTAATTCAACTAGTTCTATTAATTCAACTAGTTCTGTTAATTCAACTAATTCAACTAAGCATTTACTAAAAATAAACTAGTTATATTAATTCAACTAGTTCAAATAATCTCATATACCTAAATTTTCTTACTAAAAATAAATTAGTTATATTAATTCAAGTAGTTCAACTAAGCATTTACTAAAAATAAACTAGTCCTATATTCATCTAGCTAACAACTTTTCTATCTAATTCATCTGATATTAATCTAAACAATAGAAAAAAGAAAATAAGTAAAAAAATATGTGTGTGTGTAGTACTGTGTGTGTATGCGTGTGTACATATGTGTGTGTAGTGTGTGTGTGTGTGTGTGTGTGTCTATGCATGTGTGTATGTGTGGGTACGAGAGCGGGCCGGGGGGGGCGTACGAGCAGCGACGGGGGCGGTGGCGTATGGGGGCGGCGCGACGACACGGGCGGCGGGCCGGGGACGATCGCGAGGCGACGTAGTACAGGGTGAGACGGCGACGACGGCGCGAGACGGGGCGACGGCATGCGGCGAGGGCGTCGGCGCTGCGGCGGCGACGATGTCGCGCGAGTGGAGGAAGTGGTCGATATGGAACTGATTTTTGTAAGTGCCCTATATATAGGAGGGGCCTTTAGTACCGGTTGGAGCCACCAACCGATACTAAAGGCAAATTTTGGCCAGGCCAAGCGGCAGGAAACGAGGGCCTTTAGTACCGGTTGGTGGCTCCAACCGGTACTAAAGGACAACCCATTAGTACCGGTTGGAGCCACCATTAGTACCCCCGGTGCACTATGTTTAGTCTGGTTTATAAACTCAGCCGCGGCTGCTCTTTTGAACTCCTCTATATAGCAGGCTTCTGGGCCTAACTAGGGTGCGCTGCCCTGTGAGCCTGCCGGCCCTTTTCGGCCTGAATTTGCACACCCTAGGTCTGGCAGGCCCACCGGGCAGCGCCCCAACTATTTTTTATATAGTTTTTTTCTTTTATGCATTATTTATTTTTGAGTAATTTTTTATATAGTATTTTCTTTTCTCCTTTATTTTTTTTCTT
>NC_057804.1:10957920-11007703 GCF_018294505.1 Triticum aestivum
AGTTTTTTTCTTTTCTGCATTATTTATTTTCTTCTATTTATTTTTGAGTAATTTTTTTATATAGTATTTTCTTTTCTGCTTTATTTTTTTTCTTCTATTTATTTCTGAGTAGTTTTTTTGCTGTATTTAGTTTCTTTGTGAATATTTTTGCTTTAGTTGATTCGACTGCTGCATAATGCTTCATTTTCGACTGATTTTCAATTTCATGGTCATTTAGCTATCTAAACAAATTGATGGCGTCGCTTTGAATGTTGCATAATGCCGGCTCAAAAAAAGTCTGGAGTTCAAATAAGTTTAAAAAAAATGAAGCGCCCGTGTAACAAATGAGTTCTCGTCGGAAACCCTGATACTCCGAAAGAGATTGTCCAGTTTGTACACGAAGTGCGTCCAGTTTTTGCCGTTACCCTCTCTACTCTTTCGCACATGCTATGCGGGTGAAATGATGATACCATGACAAGTTTCAACATTTTCAGAGTTCGTTTTGTAGTGATTTTCAATTTCACGGTCATTTAGCTCTGATCTAAACAAATCGGTTACTGAAAAACGGCAAATGATGTCAGAACGTGTTGGAAATTGATGATGTCGCGGGAGATTGAGGGGGAGACCGAGTGAGTGGAGAGAGTGAGGGCGTAAATATGTAAAAATATACATAAAAAATACATTGATTATCAATGATCTTTTTGTGTACAATCTAAATTGTCAATATGAGTCCTCAACGGTTGAAACCGGTGAAGACTCATATTGAGTCCACAAATTATATACACATAGAGTTCAATGAAGACCAAATGCTTGTGATACTTTTTTTTGCATGGTAATCGTGTCTCATTTATATCATAAGGATCATGGTACAAGCACGTACATACCGATCTGGCAAAACTGAAAAGACAGCAAAACGCTAGCCTTTGCACAAAGGAACAACAACCAAAAAGTAAAATTACAATCAAGACCGAAGAAACCTTTGAACTTGACACCAACGCCCGTCATAGGCCTCCGGTACCACCATAGCAGCCACCAAAGGAAACAATGACAGATCACCTTCACACCTGAGCTCGAAGCGGCTCCATCGCTGATATGCAGCTTTGCGGACCTCCAAGGTGGTTCACCAAAAGCGAAACCATTACCGTTGAACGAATCAGACCGGGGCAACACCCCGGACACGCCATCGAACTCTAGATCTGGCACCACCACACGACTAAGACGCCAGAGGATAAAACCATACCTGCCATCCACGAACCACGTACCCAGCACACGATCCACCATCTTCCAGATGCCGCCGATGCAGACCACAATCTGCATCCGCTCCTGGACTACCTCCCAAGCTCCGCGCCGGCGCAGGAGCAAACATCGTCGCAATGACGAAGCCCGAGGACACAGGTCCACCGAAGTCACCGGCGGAGGGGAGCCGCCGGAGGCCGGCGGCGGAAGCGAGTCCGCTAGCGCTAGAAGCTAGATCGCCTTTTTCTTTCTTCAGGAGAAAGAAAAGCAAATAGTTCACGTACCCCCACGGCGCAAGTTGCCCACGTAATGCTTGTGATACTTTGAGAAGTAACATATTTGAATTGTGCATCTGAACGCAGAAAAATACATTGATCAGTACCGCCTTTCAGCCAAAACGCGCTACTGCTACAGCATAAAAAATACATTGATCATCAATGATCTTTTTGTATAGAATCTAAATTGTCAATAGGAATCTACCCCGATTTAAGAACCGGCGAAGACTCCTATTGCAGCCACAGATCCTACACATAGAGTTCAATGAAGACCAAATGCTTGTGATAGTTTGAGAAGTAACATATTTAAGGTGGTAAAAATCTTGCTAGGAGAGCGAGGTGGGACTAAAAATAGGCCTGCAACCACCTCTTTACTACCGGTTCGTGGCACGAACCGGTACTAAAGATTCGCATTGAACCGGTACTAAAGATCTCCTCCCGCCTAGCCATTTGAACCGGCACTAATGGACACATTAGTGTCGGCTCAAATGCAAACCGGTACTAATGTATCTCAGATTTGACCCTTTTTCTACTAGTGACATGGTGACCGCGACCTGAGTAAACTCTGTCGGCGAAAGCATTTCCATTAGGGCAAACAACCATCTCTTCGCATCCGGCTCTGTTGTGTTGTTCAAAGCCTCAACTAGCTCCGTATCTTGCAGCGCCCACACACAACGGGCGACTGTACAGTGTAGTAATGAGTGTTGCCATGAATCTTCTGCCTCGCACAAGCCGCACCGTGTGCTAGTGGACATGTTCCGGTGATGTAGCAAGTCTGCCGTTGGAATGGATTGCTGAGCAAGCCTCCATAAAAAGATCTTCACCTTGGGGGGTACATTAGCTTTCCATAACTTCTCACATGCCTTTGAATCCCTGTCAATATCTGAGGAATTAGCTCGGCCTTCAAGCCATGCTTCTCTCCTCATCTTGGTGTTAACCAGCATGCGGTAAGCAGATCTTGCGAAGAACACCCCATTCTTTTCATGGATCCAAGACCAAAAGTCCTCAATGTGTCTCGTACACAAGGGTATTGACATAATTGCCTGTGCGTCTGTTGGAAGAAAGATCTCTGAGATCGTTGTGTTGTCCCATTGTGCACCTGGCAATATCAGTTCGTTCACCCCCTGAGGTGGATTCGCTATTCTGCACACTATCGGTCTCATATTGGCCGGGCGTGGAAGCCAATTTTGGTTCCCAATATGCGTGGTTAAACCATCACCAATGCGTCAGGATTAACCCCTGATTTAACACTTCTCGTCCATCCAGGATTGCTCGCCAGATTTGGGAGGATTGCAACGTCTATCTACTTTGAGGCCAGGGGGGCCGGCCGGGGGCGCACGAGCGCAGACGACCCAGTTATCCGCTGGCGCAGAGCGTACGGACACACTGGAGCCGCACTGGGCCGCACTGTGATAGTGACTGAAAGACTATACGTGTGCTGTACTGTGTGTGCAGTACCTATCTGAACGGAATGGAATATGCGCATGCGGGCGGGTTTTACGTACGTACTGTATGGCTGTATACCATGCCAAAAGACGCGTAGATCGAAATACGGAGTACAAAATACCATACGGTGAACCTTGGTCACCTTTTTTTTGGGCTAGTGGCACCTGCAGCATGCACGCAATGCAGCCCGCATGGTGCTTGCTGACTCACCGGCTCGTGCATGTGCATGTGCGTGCCGCAGCCGCATCCGGTTTGGATCTGCATGCGGGCCGAGACCACCAAACACATGATGCATGATCCATCGAGGCACCCGCATCAAGGGTGTGAACAAGAGACTCGACACCATCAAAAAGCGAAGCACTGCTTTCAGCTTCATCAATCTTAGTTCATACGAGGATCGTAGCAGTAAGGTGCACGCTTCTCATTCTGGAAATACCAGCCGCGAGACATCAGGGGAGTTCGATCGGTCTGGTATAGTCGGGGAGAAGATCGAAGAAGACACAAGAAAGCTGGTTGAGATCATGTTGACTGAAAAAAAGGGCAACTCCAACATCATGGTGGTCGCCATTGTTGGTGTCGGCGGCATCGGTAAGACCACTCTTGCCCAGAAGGTCTTCAACGATGAAACGGTGAAGGCCGAGTTTGACAACACAATATGGTTGAGCATCAACCAGGACTTCGACAGGGTTGAGCTGCTCAGGACAATCATCACCCTTGCTGGGGCAAAACACTCTGGTGAAAAGGTGTTGTCTGTGCTTCAACCAATTCTCACTACTGCCCTTTCAGGGAAGAAGCTATTGCTGGTGCTAGATGATGTGTGGAGTCACGGAGCATGGGGTGATGTGCTTGAAATACCCTTGGTTAATACTCTGGTTCAAGGTAGTAGGGTCCTCCTCACTACTAGAGATGAGAGAGTTGCTCGAGGGATGAAAGTTGTGCTTCCCTACCATCACGTTGACAAATTGAAGGAGGAGGATGTCTGCTCATTGCTCAAGAAACAGGTACATAGCCAAACTCCATGCATCTTCGCTAATTATGCTTATTTGGTAAGTCCAGATTGTGAGAAAACATATATATCAAAAATTCAAGATTGAGGAAGCCACCACACGTGTTGTGCTATCGTCGAACTGGGCGGTTGTTATGCTAACGAGGAATAAACCGTAACAGGCCAAAGCTTCCAGGTTTGGCCCAGTAACCAACTCGGTTGGCCTGTGTTCTTGTCACATGCTACAAGAGAATGAGCTTATTTGACATCTACTCCCTCCGTTTCTAAATATAAGTCTTTTTAGTGGTTTCAAATGAACTACAACATACAGATGTATATAGACATATTTTAGAGTGTAGATTCACTCATTTTTCTCCATATGTAGTCCCTTGTTGAAATCTCTAAAAAGACTTATATTTAGAAACGGAGGGAGTACAACATTAGTACAGAAAACATACTTTTTATGGCGTAAAAAACGAGACAATAAGGGCTCCTTCGATTCATAAGATAGGAAAAATGGAGGATTGCTATACCCTGCTCACTTGAATTCTATGGAATTGAAAAAGAGAGGAATTGACACAAGTGGGTTCTTTTGAAAAAACAGATGGCAGCATAGCAAAATCACAGGATTCTTGTAAAAAGGTCAGACCTCATGGAAAGTTCCTATAAAATAGACTAGGGAAAGTTCTATAGGATTCGGGATTCCCAAGGATTGCGTTCCTGCAAATCAAGCACCTATCACAGGAAAAAATCCGTAGGATCATAATCCTATGAAATTCTATGGAAATCCCATGAATCAAAGGAGCCCTAAACTGGTGAACCGAACCGATAGCCTCACCGATTCGGTTTTAAAAACAACGGTTGGGTACAACCACCTCAACTAGCCACCCAACCTATGGTTTGATTTTGTAGTTGTATAAAAAATATGACTCCACCTAAGTATGGATGTATGTATTGTAATATTCATCGACATAATTAAATGCATAATTTGCTTTGTAATTGAATAGAAACCAAGCATCCCGGTTAAAAGGAAAGGAAAAAACTTAGCACCTTGTGTTTTCCAGCCAGTGTAGTAGTACAAAGCCATAATTAAAAACTTAGCATGTTGTTGTGCCTGCCCTCTCTCTTCCTTGACGATCCATCTCATCTCATCGTCATGGTTTTTATGTTTTCCAGCCAGTGTAGTAGTACAAAGCCGTACAAGTTGCACAGTGATCACACGTGTACTACGTGCCGGCCGGACACTGCACATCTCTCCATCTTCCTCTTATCTTTTTTTTTCCTTTTTTAACAAAAATCTCTCCATCCTCCCCTCCTCAACGGCACAAATGTTGAACCTAAAAAAAAACACAAATGTACTGGCCAGACACCAAAAAACGCCATGAATTCACTTGTTCTCCGTGCCTCGTCTGCCCTGTTTAGCTTTATCGATCGTTACCGTTAACTAATCCGCAGGTTGAAGCCAATTGGTGTCGTCCTTGACGATAGATTCCCTTTCTTTTCTTAATTCTGCCCAAGAAAAGGGAGAGTATATTTTCCTTCCGAGCAAGAAAAGAAAGGAGCAATATATAATCCACGGCTGGAGTCGCCGCGCACGTCCACCACGCCGCAGACGCATGTCTTACATCCACAACCGCATGGCTCCCGTTTCTCTACCTCTCCCGTGGATTGCTCGCCAGAGGTGAGCGTGGTCGCGCCGGCCACTCAGGCGCCCATGGCCGTCGACCTCAACGCCACACATGCGGTCGGAGGGTCGTCCACCGGGGGCCAAAGGAAACATGCGCGTAAGATCACCGTCGGCATGCGTCCCGACGCCCGCAACCAATTCGACACAAAGCACACAACGTCGGCGACCACGGATGATGACACGACCAATTGTTTCACCATGGAGAACATCATTTTCGAGCACGGGGCGCCGCTGAACTGCAGCTGCCCGCCCGGCCTGTTGCTGACGCCCTGGTCCAGCAGCGACCGACGGAGGGCAATGCGGAGTGCTGCTAGCTCCTCCTCACTGGGTGCCCAAGAGCCATCGGAATCCGTGGCGGCCTTTTAGCCACTCTGGTAGGTCGGATTCACTGTCGGACATGGCGGGCGGGGGAAGACGAAGTGGTTTTGGGAGAAAAGTGGAGATGTTGAGTGAGTACGGACTGAGTTTGACTAGGGTTTGTTTGTCGGTCGCCATATATTTGTGAGGGCTGGAGTGGGGTCGTTGCGGGCCATAGCGGGCCAGGCGACCCAGTTATCCGCTGACGCAAAGCGTACGAACGCAGCACACTCGTCGTGCACTGGGCCACAGTGGGGTGCTAGCACAGTGAGTGGCTGAAATGCTACTACTGTACGAGTAATGTACTACTATGTGTACAATGCAGTGCAGTACCTATCTCAACGGAATGGATTTCAATGGAATACGTGCAATGCTGGCGGGTTACCCAACCTACTGGGTCACAAGATTAAGTCAATCACGATCTGCTAAGTGTTAGAAGGACGGGAGTGATGAGAATATATTTACAGAACTATTGCATTAATGTTCAGAATAGTCTGGAGAAGATTACTGCATGGTGCGGCCGTCGCCGCCCGAGGCTCACTCCCTCGACGCCCAAGGCCGAGCCGCCGCCGATGGAGCCCATCGAGCGCTACGTCTGGACCGGACAACTACGCGAGTGGGTCAGCGCGCCCCCTGTTTGGCTCGGCGCGACGCGGCGCAGGAAACCGCCTACCTCGAGCAGTGGAAAGCAGCGCGCGCTGGCGTACGAGCACGCCGACAGCGAGCGGCCCATGCAGGATCGAGCGCAAAGAGGAGGAGGAGGAGGAGCGTCGTGCCCGCGCCGCAGCAGTGCAGCCGGCGCAGTAGGCCGACGTGGCCCGGGCCTGGGAGTCGGCGTTCCCCTGGGTTGGCCCGGCGCCGGAGCTCATCGACCTCACGGGCCCGGGGGAGGAGGACGACGCCTAGGGCAGCGCGAGGGGAGACGTAGTTTTTTATGTTTGTTAATTTAGTTTATTTAAGTGGACTCTCACCGATGTTTGACTGGAGTTTTACCCTTCAATTATGGTTGTTTGCAAGGGTTATTTTTCTCAAGTCCGCATGCAAAAAAATGCGCTGGGCCGGCGTTGGATGCGCCAACCTAAAACCAAAAGCGAACACAGGCGCCCGCTTGGCCGACCTAAGCGGATAAAATGCAGACAAATCACGCGTTCGTTTTGGTCATCCGGTTGGAGCTGCTCTTGATCCACCCCTCTACTTGCAGCGTCTACCTCGGGGCCAGGGCCCGGGGGGCGCACGAGCGCAGACGACGACCTAATTATCCGCTGACGCAGAGCGTACGGACGCAGCACTGGGCCGCACTGCAGTGGCTAAATTTCGTGTTTTGACCCTTTTTGGATACTATTTCAGGATCTGACCCTCCTTCGATTTTTTTTTTGGGATTTGACCCTTTCGCTTACTGATAACCTACAAGTGTAGGGGATCGCAACAGTTTTCGATAAGTAAGAGTGTCGAACCCAACGAGGAGCTAAAGGTAGAATAAATATTTCCTCAAGTTCTATCGACCACCGATACAACTCTACGCACGCTTGACGTTCGCTTTACCTAGAACAAGTATGAAACTAGAAGTACTTTATAGGTGTGATAGGATAGGTTGCAAGATAATAAAGAGCACGGAAACATAAACTAGTGACTGTTTAGATAAAGATGCAATAAAGTAAATATAGCGAGTGTGGAAAAGTGGTGGTAGGAGTTGTGAAATTGTCCCTAAGCAATTGACTATGTTACTAGACCGGTAATCACTATTGCAATTCTATTTGAGGGAGAGGCATAAGCTAACATACTTTCTCTTCTTGGATCATATGCACTTATGATTGGAACTCTAGCAAGCATCCGCAACTACTAAAGATTCATTAAGGTAAAACCCAACCATAGCATTAAAGCATCAAGTCCTCTTTATCCCATACGCAACAACCTACTTACTCGGGTTTGTGTTTCAGTCACTCACGCAACCCACTATAAGCGAATCATGAACGCATTGCAACACCCTACAGCGGGAATCCCTCACGCTTGTGCGACACGGATGGCACAATAGGACAACACCAATAATAAAATATGCAACTCAAACCAATCATAGCAATTCATCAATCACCGATAGGACAACGAAAATCTACTCAGACATCATAGGATGGCAACACATCATTGGAAAATAATATGAAGCATAAAGCACCATATTCAAGTAGAGGGTACAGCGGGATGCGGGAGAGTGGACCGCTGGATATAGATGGGGGAAGGTGATGGAGATGTTGGTGAAGATGGCGGAGGTGTTGGTGAAGATCGCGGTGGTGATGATGGCCCCCGGCAGCGCTCCGGCGCCACCGGAAGCAAGGGGGAGAGAGGGCCCCTTCTTCTTCTTCTTCCTTGACCTCCTCCCTAGATGGGAGAAGGGATTCCCCTCTGGTCCTTGGCTCCCATGGCGTGGGAGGGGCGAGAGCCCCTCCGAGATTGGATCTATCTCTCTGTTTCTGCGTTCTCTGATTCTACCCCTTCACCGTTTTCTTTATATCTGGAGATCCGTAACTCCGATTGGGGTGAATCTTTCGCCTAGATTTTTCCCATAAAATTAGCTTTCTTGCGGCAAAAGAAGGGCAACAACCGCCTTACGGGTGGCCCACGAGAGTCTAGGGCGCGCCCAGGGGGGTGGGCGCGCCCTCGTGTCTCGTGGCCACCTCGGACACTGTTTCGCGTTGATTCTTCCTCCGGAAAATCCCAAATATTCCAAAATAATTCTCCGTCCGTTTTGGATTCCGTTTGATATTGGTTTTCTGCGAAACATAAAACATGCAACAGACAGGAACTGGCACTGGGCACTGGATCAATATGTTAGTCCCAAAAATAGTATAAAAAGTTGCCAAAAGTATATGAAAGTTGAATAATATTGGCATGGAACAATCAAAAATTATAGATACGACGGAGACATATCAGCATCCCCAAGCTTAATTCCTGCTCGTCCTCGAGTAGGTAAATGATAAAAAAGATAATTTTTGATGTGGAATGCTACCTAGCATAATCTTGATCATATGTCTAATCATGGCATGAATATTGAGGCACGAGTGATTCAAAGCAATAGTCTATCATTTGACATAAAAAACAATAATACTTCGAGCGTACCAATAAAACAATCATGTCTTTTCAAAACAACAAGGCCAAAGCAAGCTTATCCCTACAAAATCATACAGTTTGGCCATGCTTCATCTTCGTCACACAAACATGCTCCCATCATGCACAACCCCAATGACGAGCCGAGCAATTGGTTCATCTTTTTAACGCGCTTCAGCCTTTTCAACCCTCACGCAATACATGAGCGCAATCCATGGATATAGCACTATAGGTGGACTAGAATATAATGATGGAGGTTATGTGGAGAAGACAAAAAGGAGAAGTTCTCACATCGACGCGGCTAATCAACGGGCTATGGAGATGCCCATCAATTGATGTCAATGCGAGGAGTAGGGATTGCCATGCAACGGATGCACTAGAGATATAAGTGTATGAAAGCTCAAACTGAAAACTAAGTGGGTGTGCATCCAACTTGCTTGCTCATGAAGACCTAGGGCATTTGAGGAAGCCCATCGTTGGAATATACAAGCCAAGTTCTATAATGAAAAATTCCCACTAGTATATGAAAGTGACAACATAAGAGACTCTCTATATGAAGAACATGGTGCTACTTTGATGGGCTTCTTTTCTTTTTTTCTTTTTTTTTCTTTTTTTCTTTTCTTTTCTTTTCTTTTCTTTTCTTTTCTTTTCTTTTCTTTTTTTTGGTGGGCTTCTTTGGCCCCCTTTTTTATTTGGGCTTCTTTGGCCTTTCCTTTTTTTCCTTTTTATTTTTTTATGGGGCAATGCTCTATAATGATGATCATCACACTTTTATTTACTTACAACTCGATATTACAACTCGATACTAGAACAAAGATATGACTCTATATGAATGCCTTCGGCGGTGTATCGGGATGTGCAATGATCTAGCGTAGCAATGACATCAAAAAACGGACAAGCCATGAAAACATCATGCTAGCTATCTTACGATCATGCAAAGCAATATGACAATAAATGCTCAAGTCATGTATATGATGATGATGGAAGTTGCATGGCAATATATCTCGGAATGGCTATGGAAATGCCATGATAGGTAGGTATGGTGGCTGTTTTGAGGAAGATATAATGAGGCTTATGTGTGATAGAGCGTATCGTATCACGGGGTTTGGATGCACTGGAGAAGTTTGCACCAACTCTCGAGGTGAGAAAGGGCAATGCACGATACCGAAGAGGCTAGCAATGATGGAAAGGTAAAAGTGCGTATAATCCATGGACTCACATTAGTCATAAAGAACTCATATACTTATTGCAAAAGTTTATTAGCCCTCGAAGTAAAGTACTACTACGCATGTCCCTAGGGGGATAGATTGGTAGGAAAAGACCATCGCTCGTCCCCGACTGCCACTCATAAGGAAGACAATCAAAGAAACACCCCATGCTTCAAATTTGTCACACAACGGTTACCATACGTGCATGCTACGGGACTTGCAAACCTCAACACAAGTGTCTCTACAATCCACAACAATTAGAGGACGTCTAACTTGTTTTTGCAGGGTATGCTATGTGATGTGATATGGCCAAGAAGAATGTGATGAATGATATGTGATGTATGAGATTGATCATGTTCTTGTAATAGGAATCACGACTTGCATGTCGATGAGTATGACAACCGGCAGGAGCCATAGGAGTTGTCTTTATTTATTGTATGACCTGCGTGTCATTATACAACGCCATGTAATTACTTTACTTTATTGCTAACCGGTAGCCATAGTAGTAGAAGTAATAGTTGGCGAGACAACTTCATGAAGACACGATGATGGAGATCACGATGATGGAGATCATGGTGTCATGCCGGTGACGACGATGATCATGGAGCCCCGAAGATGGAGATCAAAAGGAGCAAAATGATATTGGCCATATCATGTCACTATTTGATTGCATGTGATGTTTATCATGTTTATGCATCTTATTTGCTTAGAACGACGGTAGTAAATAAGATGATCCCTCATTAAAATTTCAAGAAGGTGTTCCCCCTAACTGTGCACCGTTGCGAAAGTTCGTCGTTTCGAAGCACCACGTGATGATCGGGTGTGATAGATTCTTACGTTCACATACAACGGGTGTAAGCCAGATTTACACACGCAGAACACTTAGGTTAGCTTGACGATCCTAGCATGTACAGACATGGCCTCGGAACACAAGAGATCGAAAGGTCGAGCATGAGTTGTATAGTAGATACGATCAACATGAAGATGTTCACCGATGATGACTAGTCCGTCTCACGTGATGATCGGACACGGCCTAGTTGACTCGGATCATGTAATCACTTAGATGACTAGAGGGATGTCTATCTGAGTGGGAGTTCATGAGATGAACATAATTATCCTGAACATAGTCAAAAGATCTTTGCAAATTATGTCGTAAGCTCGCGCTTTAGTTCCACTGTTTAGATATGTTCCTAGAAAAATATAGTTGAAAGTTGACAGTAGCGATTATGCGGACAGTAGAAAGCTTATGTCCTTAATGCACCGCTCAGTGTGCTGAACCCCAAACATCGTTTGTGGATGTTACGAACATCGGACAACGTTTTGATAACTACGTGATAGTTCAGTTAAATGGTTTAGAGTTGAGGCACCAAAGACGTTTTTCGAAACGTCGCGGAACATATGAGATGTTTCGAGGGCTGAAATTGGGATTTCAGGCTCGTGCCCACGTCAAGAGGTATAAGACCTTCGACGATTTTCTTAGCCTGCAAACTAAGGGAGAAAAGCTCAATCATTGAGCTTGTGCTCAGATTGTCTGAGTGCAACAATCACTTGAATCAAGTGGGAGTTGATCTTCCAGATGAGATAGTGATGAAGTCATTGCCACCAAGCTGCTAGAGCTTCGTGATGAACTATAACATGTCAGGGATAGATATGATGATCCTTGAGGTATTCACGATGTTTGATACCGCGAAAGTAGAAATCAAGAAGGAGCATCAATTGTTGATGGTTGGTGAAACCACTAGTTTCAAGAAGGGCAAGGGCAAGAAGGGACACTTCATGAAACGGCAAATCAGTTGCTGCTCTAGTGAAGAAACCCAAGGTTGAACCCAAACCCGAGACTAAGTGCTTCTGTAATAAGGGGAACAGCCACTGGAGCAGAATTACCCTAGATACTTGGTAGATAAGAAGGCTGGCAAGGTCGATAGAAGTATATTGGATATACATTATGTTAATATGTACTTTACTAGTACTCCTAGTAGCACCAGGGTATTAGATACCGGTTCGGTTGCTAAGTGTTAGTAACTCGAAACAAAAGCTACGGAATAAACGGAGACTAACTAAAGGTGAGCTGACGATACGTGTTGGAAGTGTTTCCAAGGTTGATATGATCAAGCATCGCACGCTCCCTGTACCATCGAGATTGGTGTTAAACCTAAATAATTGTTATTTGGTGTTTGCATTGAGCATAGACATGATTGGATTATGTCTGTCGCAATACGGTTATTCATTTAAGGAGAATAATGGTTACTCTATTAATTTGAATAATACCTTCAATGGTCTAGCACCTAAAAGGAATGGTTTATTGAATCTCGATCGTAGTGATACACATTTTCATGCCAAAAGATATAAGATAGTAATGATAGTACCACGTACTTGTGGCACTGCCATGTAAGTCATATTGGTATAAAACGCATGAAGAAGCTCCATGTTGATGGATCTTTGGACTCACTCGTTTTTGAAAAGTTTGAGACATGCAAACCATGTCTATTGGTGTATACGCATGAAGAAACTCCATGCAGATGGATCGTTTGGACTCACTTGATTTTGAATCACTTGAGATATGCAAATCATACCACATGGGCAACATGACTGAAAAGCCTCGGTTTCAGTAAGATGGAACAAGGTAGCAACCTGTTGGAAGTAACACATTTTGATGTGTGCAGTCCAATGAGTGCTGAGGCATGCAGTGAATATCGTTATGTTCTGACTTCACAGATGATTCGAGTAGATGTTGAGTATATTTACTTGATGAAACACAAAGTCTGAATTATTGAATGGTTCAAGTAATTTCAGAGTGAAGTTAAAGATCATTGTGACAAGAGGATAAAATGTCTATGATATGATCATAGAGATGAGTATCTGAGTTACGAGCTTTGGCACGCAATTAAGACACCGTGGAAATTGTTTCACAATTAATACCGCCTGGAACACCATAGTGTGATGGTGTGTCCGAACATCATAGTTGCACCCTATTGGATATGGTGCGTACCATGATGTCTCTTACCGAATTACCACTATCGTTCATGGGTTAGGCATTAGAGACAACCGCACTCACTTTAATAGGGCACCACGTAATTCCGTTGAGACGACACCGTTTGAACTATAGTTTGGAGAAACCTAAGTTGTCGTTTCTTAAAGGTTTGGGGCTGCGACGCTTATGTGAAAAAGTTTCAGGTTGATAAGCTCGAACCCAAAGCGGATAAAATGCATCTTCATAGGACACCCAAAACGGTTGGGTATACCTCCTAATTCAGATCCGAAAGCAATAGGGATTGTTTCTAGAAACGGGTCCTTTGTCGAGGAAAAGTTTCTCTCAAAAGAATTGAGTGGGAGGATGGTGGAGACTTGATGAGGTTATTGAACCATCACTTCAACCAGTGTGTAGCAGGGCACAGGAAGTTCATGTGGCACCTACATCAATTGAAGTAGAAGCTTATGATAGTGATCATGAAGCTTCAGATCAAGTCACTACCGAACCTCGTAGGACGACAAGGACGCGTACTGCTTCGGAGTGGTACGGTGATCCTGTCTTGAATGTCATGTTGCTAGACAACAATGAACCTGCGAGCTATGGAGAAGCAATGGTGGGCCCATATTCCAACAAATGGTTAGAAGCCATGAAATCCGAGATAGGATCCATGTATCAGAACAAAGCATGGACTTTGGTGGACTTGCCCGTTGATCGGCAAGCCATTGAGATAAATGGATCTTTAAGAAGAAGACGGACGTGGAGGGTAATGTCACCGTCTATGAAGCTCGACTTGTGGCGAAGAGTTTTTCACAAGTTCATGAAGTTGACTACGATGAGATCTTCTCATCCGTAGCGATGCTTAAGTCCGTCGGAATCATGTTAGCATTAGCTGCATTTATGAAATCTGGCAGATGGATGTCAAAACGAGTTTCCTTACCAGTTTTGTAAGGAAAGGTTGTATGTGATACAATCAGAAAGTTTTTGTCGATCCTAAGGATGCTAAAAGGTATGCTGGCTCCAGCGATCCTTCTAAGGACTGGAGTAAGCATCTCGGAGTTGGAATATACGCTTTGATAAAATGATGAAAGATTTTGGGTTTATACAAAGTTTGTGAGAAACTTGTATTTCCAAAGAAGTGAGTGGGAGCACTATAGAATTTCTGATGAGTATATGTCGTTGACATATTGATGATCAGAAATGATGAAGAATTTTCTGTAAAGCATATAGGGTTATTTGAAAAGTGTTTTTCAAGTGAAAACCTGGATTAAGCTGCTTAAACATTGAGCATCAAGATCTATGAGAACAGATCGAAAACGCTAAATGATACTTTCAAATGAGCACATACCTTGACATGATCTTGAAGGTGTTCAAGATGGATCAGTCAAAGAAGGAGTTCTCGCCTGAGATGTAAGGTATGAAGTTAAGACTTAAAGCTCGACCACGGCAGAAAAGAGAGAAAGGACGAAGGTCGTCCCCTATGCTTTAGACGTAGGCTCTATAGTATGCTATGCTGTGTACCACACCGGAAGTGTGCCTTGCCATGAGTCAGTCAAGGGGTACAAGAATGATCCAGGAATGGGGATCATTGGAAAGCGGTCAAAATTGTCCTTGGAGTAAATAATTACATGTTTCTCGATTATGGAGGTGATAAAGAGTTCGGCGTAAAGGGTTACGTCGATGCAAGCTTTGACACCTATCCGAATGACTCTGAATAACAAACCGGATATGTATAGTGGAGCAACCATTTGGAATAGTTTCAAATGGAGCGTGGAAGCAGCATTTATAATATGACCTAGAAATTTGCAAAGCACACACGGATCTGAAAGGTTCAGATCCATTGACTAAAACCTCTCTCACAAGCAAAACATGATCAAACCCCAGAACTCATTGAGTCTTAATCACATGATGATGTGAACTAGTAAACTCTTTGGATGTTGGTCACATGGCGATGTGACCTGTGAGTGTTAAACACATGGCGATGTGAACTAGATTATTGACTCTAGTGCAAGTGGGAGACTGTTGGAAATATGCCCTAGAGGCAATAATAAATTAGTTATTATTATATTTCCTTGTTCATGATAATCATTTATTATCCATGCTATAATTGTATTGATAGGAAACTCAGATACATGTGTGGGTACATAGACAACACCATGTCCCTAGTAAGCCTCTAGTTGACTAGCTCATTGATCAATAGATGGTTACGGTTTCCTGACCATGGACATTGGATGTCGTTGATAACGGGATCACATCATTGGCAGAATGATGTGATGGACAAGATCCAATCCTAAGCCTAGCACAAAGATCGTGTAGTTCGTATGCTAAAGCTTTTCTAATGTCAAGTATCTTTTCCTTAGACCATGAGATTGTGCAACTCCCGGATACCGTAGGAATGCTTTGGGTGTACCAAATGTCACGACGTAACTGGGTGGCTATAAAGGTGCATTACAGGTATCTCCGAAAGTGTCTGTTGGGTTGGCACGAATCGAGACTGGGATTTGTCACTCCGTGTGACGGAGAGGTATCTCTGGGCCCACTCGGTAGGACATCATCATAATGTGCACAATGTGACCAAGGGGTTGATCATGGGATGATGTGTTACGGGACGAGTAAAGAGACTTGCCGGTAACGAGATTGAACAAGGTATCGGGATACTGACGATCGAATCTCGGGCAAGTACAATGCCGCTAGACAAAGGGAATTGTATACGGGATCGATTGAGTCCTTGACATCGTGGTTCATCCGATGAGATCATCATGGAACATGTGGGAGTAAACATGGGTATCCAGATCCTGCTGTTGGTTATTGACCGGAGAACGTCTCGGTCATGTCTGCATGGTTCCCGAACCCGTAGGGTCTACACACTTAAGGTTCGATGACGCTAGGGTTATAAAGGAAGTTTGTATGTGGTTACCGAATGTTGTTCGGAGTCCCGGATGAGATCCCAGACGTCACGAGGAGTTCCGAAATGGTCCGGAGGTAAAGATTTATATATAGGAAGTCTTATTTTGGTCGCCGAAAAAGTTTCGCGCATTATCGGTATTGTACCGGGAGTGCCGAAAGGGGTCCGGGGGTCCACCGGGGGGGTCCACCTGCCCCGGGGGGCCACATGGGCTGTAGGGGGTGCGCCTTGGCCCATATGGGCCAAGGGCACCACCCCCAAGAGGCCCATGCGCCAAGGAGACTTGGGGAGGGAAGAGTCCAAAGGGGGGAAGGCACCTCCGAGGTGCCTTGGGGAGGATGGACTCCTCCCCCCCTCTTGGCCGCACCCCTTCCTTGGAGGAAGGGGCAAGGCTGCACCCTCCCCCCTCTCTTGCACCTATATATAGTGGAGGGGAGGGAGGGGAAGCCACACCTGAGTCCCTGGCACCTCCCTCCCTCCCGTGACACCTCCTCCTCTCCCGCAGGTGCTTGGCGAAGCCCTGCAGGATTGCCACGCTCCTCCACCACCACCACGCCGTTGTGCTGCTGCTGGATGGAGTCTTCCTCAACCTCTCCCTCTCTCCTTGCTGGATCAAGGCATGGGAGACGTCACCGGGCTGTACGTGTGTTGAACGCGGAGGTGCCGTCCGTTTGGCACTAGGATCATCGGTGATTTGAATCACGACGAGTACGACTCCATCAACCCTGTTCACTTGAACGCTTCCGCTTAGCGATCTACAAGGGTATGTAGATGCACTCTCCTTCCCCTCGTTGCTGGTTTCTCCATAGATAGATCTTGGTGACACGTAGGAAAATTTTGAATTTCTGCTACGTTCCCCAACAGTTTCATGATGAGCTAGGTCTATTGCGTAGATTCTTTGCACGAGTAGAACACAAAGTAGTTGTGGCCGTTGATTTTGTTCAATATGCTTGCCGTTACTAGTCCAATCTTGTTTCGACGGTATTGTGGGATGAAGCGGCCCGGACCGACCTTACACGTACTCTTACGTGAGACAGGTTCCACCGACTTAAGCTAGGCATTTAGTGCTCAAGTAACGGATCCACCCGGATCCCAAGGTATATCAAAGCCAATTTTAATTAACAATGATTTGTAATTTAGTAGTGAGAACAAAGTAAAATATATCATGCAACAACGAAGTCTAACTCTCTTCCTATGCATCGGCATGTTATAAAAGAACAATTCATGCACACATAGTAAAGGCCAATGCATAGTATAAGCAGTTTCTTGCAGTTTCATAGTATGGGAAACATAGAGAGGTGGAGAAATAGTTCCTCTCTCATAATAATTGCAAGTAGGAGCAGCAAGCACATGCATATTACATTCATCAAAATCATCATGTGCAATGGTAAAAGGCAACCCATCAATATAATCCTTAATAACAACAAACTTCTCCGATATAGTGTAGTTTGGAGATTTCAAAAAGATAATAGGACTATCATGGGTGGGTGCAATAGCAACAATTTCATGTTTAACATAAGGAACTATAGCAAGTTCATCTCCATAAGCATAATTCATATTGGCATCTTGGCCACAAGCATAGCAAGCATCATCAAAAAGGGACATTTCAAACAAATTCAAGGGATTATAGCAATCATCATAGCAATCATCCTTCGGTAAGCACGAAGGGGAATTAAACAATGTATGAGTTGAAGAGTTACTCTCATTAGAAGGTGGGCACGGGTAGCTAATCCGCTCTTCCTCCTTTTGTTCTTCGCTCTCCTCATCATCTTTTTCATCCAATGAGCTCACAGTTTCATCAATTTCTTCTTCCATAGCTTCCTGCAAAATATTAATCTCTTCTTGCACAGTGGGGTAGGCCTCAATATATAGTTTAACATAGGCATTAGAAGCATAATTATCATAGCAATATTCAAGTATGGCAAAAAATTCAGATTTGTAGAGTGTAACATCATACTTTTCAATCAAAGAAGCAATTTTATAAGCACCCTTAAAAGCAACAAATTCTTCAATTTGTTGAACATCATAGTAATTATAAACACCCTTAGCATATGAAGATACGATTCCATTATCACTAAACAAGCATTGGTAGGGAAGGTGTTTCTTAGGGTTTTTAGAACAACAAGTAACATCATATAATTCACATAAAGTCCAAGCATAGCATTGCAAACGTTGAATTTGATCCCATAATTGTTTCCATTTTTCAGATATACGGTGTCGCACATAACAAGCATGCTCATCTAAAGATTTTCCCTCAACTAAGCTAGTTGGGGTTTCAGCACGAGCACAAAGGGATCGAAGATGATCCAAGTAAAAAGCTTCAGTAGTGTGATAGATTTAAGTGGTTCTTCAACCATTGGTGCAGTAGGTACAACTAATTTTTTTGGTATTTTGCGTTTCCTACCCGTAACTAAAGATAGAAAACAACTAAGAACAACAAATAAAAATTACTTAGTGATAAAGCAAACAAGCACACACGAGAATATTCACCCCACGCTATTGCTCCCCGGCAACGACGCCAGAAAAAGGTCTTGACAACCCACAAGTGTAGGGGATCGCAACAATTTTCGATAATTAAGAGTGTTGAACCCAATGAGGAGCTAAAGGTAGAATAAATATTCCCTCAAGTTCTATCGACCATCGATACAACTCTACGCACGCTTGACGTTCGCTTTACCTAGAACAAGTATGAAACTAGAAGTACTTTGTAGGTGTGATAGGATAGGTTTGCAAGATAATAAAGAGCACGTAAACATAAACTAGGGGATGTTTAGATAAAGATGCAATAAAGTAAATATAGCAAGTGTGGGAAAGTGGTGGTAGGAGTTGTGAAATTGTCCCTAAGCAATTGACTATGTTACTAGACCGGTAATCACTATTGCAATTCTATTTGAGGGAGAGGCATAAGCTAGCATACTTTCTCTTCTTGGATCATATGCACTTATGATTGGAACTCTAGCAAGCATCCGCAACTACTAAAGATTCATTAAGGTAAAACCCAACCATAGCATTAAAGCATCAAGTCCTCTTTATCCCATACGCAACAACCTACTTACTCGGGTTTGTGTTTCAGTCACTCATGCAACCCACTATAAGTGAATCATGAACGCATTGCAACACCCTACATCGGGAATCCCTCATGTTTGCGTGACACGGAGGGCACAATAGGACAGCACCAATAATAAAACATGCAACTCAAACCAATCATAGAAATTCATCAATCACCGATAGGACAACGAAAATCTACTCAGACATCATAGGATGGAAACACATCATTGGAAAATAATATGAAGCATAAAGCACCATGTTCAAGTAGAGGGTACAGCGGGATGCGGGAGAGTGGACCGCTGGATATAGATGGGGGAAGGTGATGGAGATGTTGGTGAAGATGGCGGAGGTGTTGGTGAAGATCGCGGTGACGATGATGGCCCCCGGCAGTGATGAAGCCATGTACCTAGGGTAGGGTCATGGCTCTGTCATAACTACCCTACCTAAGGACATCTCTAGAAGAAACCACCTGCCAATCGACTCAGAAGTGTTCCACTCGACGGACTCGAGGACACTCGACCATGAAGCCAAACACTCGACCATGAAGCCAACCACTCGACGGCCAGGAGATCTAAAGTCACTCTGCACGCCAACGGTTGGTTATTAAGTAGCTTTTATGGTCATCATAACACTTTATGTATAGCGTTACCAGTAATGCCCAACCTTAATGTATCTTACCCGACATAACTGAGGGCCGGAGGGGTCTGGCGGACTCTATATAAGCCACCCCCCTCCTCGGTGTAAAGGGTTCGCACCCCTGTAACTCATACGCATATAATCCAGTCGACTGCCTCCGGGCTCCAAGACGTAGGGCTGTTACTTCCTCCGAGAAGGCTTGAACTCGTAAACCTCTTGCGTATACAACTACTCCATAACTAGGATCTTGCCTCTCCATTAGTACCCCCTACACTACTGTCAGACTTAGAACCACGACAGTTGGCGCCCACCGTGGGGCAGGTGTCTTAGCGACTTATTTGAGAAGTTGCAATTTTTTCCGATCTCCTTCATCATGGTTTCAGGCGGAGTTTTGGTTGAGGGCCGCGAGATCCGTCTCGGCGCGCTCACGTTCGTCGCCGACGACTCTGCTTGGCTTCAGGTGGCTCCGCTCGACATCGACGCGCTCCCAGTCCGCGGAGCGACGCACTTTCGCGCGTGCGTCAGCGGCGTCCTCCTGCGGCAACCGTCGACCCAGTATTGGTCGGTCGTTGTGTCATCCTCCCTCCCTGCTTCCTGCCGGCGCAAGCGCTCCGGTCGGTCGAGGCTTCAGCGGTGGGTGAGGCACGCAGCGGCCCGCCAGTCACCCACCCCCCAAGTCGCGGCAATCGAGCCCGACGAATCTCTCTACGGCCTGTTCGACTGGCTCCGCAGAGACTGCATCCGAGTGCGACAACAGTGATCCAGCGGTGGAGGTTCTGATGGTCGATGGACCACGCGGTCCTCCCGGTTTTCCCGGCGCCGAAAAAGGCGACGGTGGAGGCGATCCGTTGCATGCCCATGAAGAGTATCGCCCCGAGCCACTCACTTCGTTGCAGAGGGAAGATCTTCGCCGCCGGAACATGGATGCGCTACACACTCCTATCGTTGGAGAAACCCCTGAGGCTCGTGCCTTAGAGGAAGCGCGCTTGGCCAACTTGGCTGAGGGCACTCGACTGGAGAACCTTCAGCGAGCACTCGACGAGCGTGCACGGCAACGGGTTCCGGACTCCAGTCGACGTCAGCTCTATCCACCACCGACTCAGGTATACCGAACTCCGATTCAGAATTTAGCAGCTGCGGCCCGTATCGCAGAGTCGATTCAGCCTTCCCAGTCAGAGGCTGGCAGAGGCTTGATGCAGATCAGAGATTTACTCCGGGCAGCAGGAGATCAAAATTCAGCTGTATCACAGTCGCGGAATAGGATTCACAGCAGATCCGTAGCTGCAAATACAGTCCAGTCGGCTCACAGCCCCAGATCGCCCCCGAGGCGCGAAGGGCGTGGAGACCGGCATGATCAGTACAAGAACCGTGAGCAGTACGATCACCGAATCGATCGCGATGATCGACGTCGAGTGCCCACCCCTCCCCCAAGGGACGGATCGTATGTGCCTCGACAGCAGGATGACAGACGCCAGCATAGTGTTGGGCGAAGGATTCCAGTCGACCCCAGGGAACCAGGCTTTGATGCGAGATCCATCATCGTTCAAGGTCTGTTTGATAGGAACAGAGCTCACCGAGAGGGTCACGACAGAGATGTGCCCAACAGCAGCAGAGTGCATGTCTAAGGACCAGAGTGTTTCAGCAGAGCCATCAGGGCCGCGGTGATTCCTCCCAACTTCAGGTTGGCGACTGGAGTCAGTAATTTCACTGGTGAGTCCAAGCCTGATACTTGGCTTGAGGACTACCGAGTGGCTGTTCAGATCGGCGGCGGCAATGATGAGGTGGCCATGAAGCATCTGCCCCTTATGTTGGAGGGCTCAGCCAGAGCATGGCTGAATCAGTTAGCACCCAGCAGCATTTACACTTGGGAAGATCTTTCCCGAGTGTTTGTCAGAACGTTTGAAGGAACTTGCAAGCGACCAGCAGGATTGACAGAGCTGCAAACTTGTGTGCAGAAGTCGAATGAGACTTTGAGAGATTACATCCAAAGATGGATCACATTGCATCACACGGTAGAAAATGTATCTGATCACCAGGCAGTCTGTGCCTTCAAGGAAGGCGTTAAGTACAGAGAGCTGAACCTGAAATTCGGTCGAACCGGAGACATGTCTCTGAGTCGAATGATGGAGATAGCCACCAAGTATGCCAATGGTGAAGAAGAGGATTGGCTCTGGAGTGGCAAGCACAAGTCAGTCGCCCATGAAACCGGAGGAGGGAACTCCAGTCGGAAGCAGAAACGGAAAGCCAAGCCAGCTGCTCCTGGAGAAGCCTTAGCCGTGACTCAACGAAAGTTTAAAGGGAAGCCCAAAGGGCCTTGGAACCCTAAGAAGGTGAAAGACAAGGAGGGAAATGACGTGATGGATTTGCCATGCCACATCCACACGAAGAAAGATGAAGAGGGTAACTTCATTTCCCCGAAACATACCACTCGACAGTGTCGGCTCTTGATCTAGCAATTCCAGGGGAAACAGCCCAAGGATAAGGAAAAGGAGTCGGACAAAGTTGATGACAAAGAGGATAGTGATGATGGGTATCCCCAGGTCAATTCCACCCTGATGATTTTTGCTGACGTTGAAAGAAAAAGTCGATTGAAAGTTATCAACCGAGAAGTAAATATGGTTGCTCCGGCAACACCCAATTATCTGAAATGGTCTCAGACTGCCATCACGTTCGACCAGTCTGATCACCCGACACACATAGCCACCCCTGGGAGGCAAGCTCTGGTGGTCGACCCAGTTGTCGAAGGCACTCGATTGACTAAAGTGTTGATGGATGGTGGCAGTAGCTTGAATATACTGTACGCAGAGACACTGAAAGGGATGGGCATTCCGATGTCCAGACTCAGTACCAGCAACATGAGTTTCTATGGAGTCATTCCTGGCAAGAAGGCTGCGTCACTCGGCCAGATTGCTCTTGATGTGGTTTTTGGTGATTCCAAAAATTTCCGCAAAGAAAAGTTGACATTTGAAGTTGTGGATTTCGAGAGTGCCTACCACGCTATTTTGGGCAGGCCAACTTATGCACGTTTTATGGCTCGACCATGCTACGTGTACCTCAAATTGAAGATGCCTGGCCCCAAAGGTGTGATCACTGTTACTGGCAATCGGAAGAAGGCGGAAGAGTGCTTTCAGAAGGGCTCAAAGATCGTCGATGCTCAGATGGTAGCAGAAGAGTGGCAGGAACACCAGAAAAATGCAGACCCGAGTGATTTGTTGCGAGCCAAGAAGCCCGCTATGGAATTAGCATTTCAGTCGTCCGGTGAGACAAAACCGGTTCACATCCACCCGACCGACCCCAATGCTGCTCCGACTCATATCTCCACAACGCTCGACCCCAAATAGGAAGATCGCTCATCCAGTTCCTCCGTGAGAACTGGGACATCTTCGCATGGAAACCTTCTGACATGCCGGGTGTTCCCAGGGGGCTGGCTGAGCACCATCTACGAGTCGACTCAAAGGCGAAACCTGTCAAAGAACATCTGCGACGGTCCGCCATCCAGAAGAGGAAGGCCATTGGCAAGGAGGTGGCTCGGCTCTTAGCAGCAGAGTTTATCCGTGAAATTTACCACTCCGAGTGGCTCGCCAATGTTGTTATGGTCCCCAAGAAGGGCAAGTCACTTCGCATGTGCATTGACTTTAAATATATCAATCGGGCCTGCCCGAAAGATCATTTTCCTCTCCCCCGCATCGACCAAATAGTCGACTCGACTGCGGGGTGTGAGCGACTGTCTTTCTTAGACGCCTATTAAAGGTACCATCAGATCCGTCTGTATGGACCCGATGAGATCAAAACAGCTTTCATCACCCCATTCAGGTGCTTCTGCTATGTCACCATGCCATTCGGCCTTAAGAATGCCGGAGCCACGTTCATGAGGATGATTCAGAAGTGTTTACTCACTCAAATCAGTCGGAATGTGGAAGCGTACATGGATGATATTGTGGTCAAGTCACGGAAAGGTTCCGACCTGCTGACTGACCTTGCTGAAACATTTGCCAACCTCAAGAGGTATGATATCAAGCTTAATCCATCAAAGTGCACATTCGGAGTTCCCGGCGGAAAATTACTCGGTTTTCTCGTTTCCGAACGAGGAATCGACGCAAATCCAGAGAAAGTGGGCACTATACTCCGAATGAAACGACCTGTGTGTGTGCACGATGTTCAGAAGCTTACTGGTTGCTTGGCCGCTTTAAGTCGATTCATCTCTCGCCTTGGTGAAAAGGCATTGCCTCTTTACCGACTGATGAAGAAGTCAGACAAATTCGAGTGGACTCCTGAAGCTGATGCAGCGTTTGCAGAGCTAAAAGCCCTGCTCTCCACCCAGCCGGTGCTTGCTGCTCCGATCAGCAAAGAGCCTTTGCTGCTTTACATTGCAGCCACAGGACAAGTCGTCAATACAGTACTTACGGTCGAGCGGGAAGAAGAAGGAAAAGCCTTCAAAGTTCAGCGCCCAGTATATTATATTTCTGAAGTTCTGACCCCATCAAAGCAAAGATACCCTCACTATCAGAAGCTTGTATATGGGATTTATATGACCACGAAGAAAGCTGCTCATTACTTCTCTGACCATACCATTACAGTCGTCAGCGACGCCCCATTGTCAGAGATTCTGCACAACAGAGATGCAACTGGTCGAGTGGCCAAATGGGCGATTGAACTCCTTCCCCTGGATATCAGATTTGAGGCAAAGAAAGCTATCAAGTCCCAAGCAATAGCAGATTTCCTCGCCGAGTGGACTGAACAGCAACTGCCGACTCAAGTTCACTCGGAGCACTGGACCATGTTCTTTGATGGCTCTAAGATGCTGAATGGTTCCGGTGCTGGGGTAGTGTTGGTTTCCCCCCGAGGAGATAAGCTTAGATATGTACTCCAGATTCACTTTCATTCCTCCAACAACGAAGCAGAATACGAAGCACTTTTGTATGGGTTGCGTATGGCCATTTCACTTGCTGTCCGTCGCCTTATGGTCTACGGCGACTCAGATTTGGTGGTTAACCAAGTGATGAAGGAGTGGGACGTCAGAAGCCCAGCCATGACTGGTTACTGCAATGCAGTAAGAAAGCTGGAGAAGAAATTCGAGGGGTTAGAACTTCATCATATACCCCGACTGAAAAATCAAGCAGCTGATGACTTGGCAAAGATAGGTTCCAAGAGAGAAGCCATTCCTAGTGGTGTGTTTTTGGAACATATCCACGCACCGTCAGTTCAAGAGGATCCTTTCACCGAAGAAGCCCCGCAGCCAAAAAGTGCCACGGATCCGACTGAAGTCCAGGTCCCAGCGGTGGTCGACTTGATCATGGCAGTTTTGGTTATCACTCCCGACTGGACAGTGCCGTACATCACGTATATCCTAAGGAAAGAGCTCCCAGAGAATGAAGAAGAGGCTCGACAGATCGTCCGTCGATCCAAGGCCTTTACTATGATGAAGGGACAGTTGTACAGAGAAAGCGCGACTCGAGCCAGTCAGAAATGTATAACGCCAGAAGAGGGTCGGATAATTCTTAATGACATCCACTCGGGGACATGTGGCCATCATGCGTCCTCTCGGATATTGTGGCTAAAGCATACCGAGCGGGTTTTTACTGGCCCAGAGCAAATGAAATGGCGAAAGAGATAGTCGACAAGTGTGAAGGATGTCAGTTCTACTCCAATATGTCGCACAAGCCCGCCTCAGCCCTGAAGACCATTCCAATCGTCTGGCCCTTCGCTGTTTGGGGATTAGATATGGTTGGACCACTGAGAACTGGCAGGAGCGGCTTCACCCATGTACTGGTGGTAGTCGACAAGTTCACCAAGTGGATCGAAGCCAAGCCTATCAAGAATCTTGATGCCGGCACTGCTATCAGCTTCATCAGAGAGTTGATATTCAGATATGGAGTTCCGCATAGCATCATCACTGATAATGGGTCAAACTTTGATTTCGACCAATTCAAAGCCTTTTGCACTTCTCAAGGCACACGAGTCGACTACGCTTCCGTCGCTCACCCCCAGTCAAATGGACAAGCAGAAAGATCTAACGGCCTAATTCTCAAAGGACTGAAACCCCGTTTGATGCGTGATCTCAAACACGCAGCAGGCGCGTGGGTCGACGAACTTCCATTAGTTCTTTGGGGATTGAGGACTACTCCTAATCGGTCGACTGGGCGAACTCTGTTCTTTCTGGTCTATGGAGCCGAAGCAGTTCTGCCGAGCGACCTGCTTCACAACGCACCTCGAGTTGAACTCTACTCTGAAGTTGAAGCAGAACAAGCCTGGCAGGACACAGTCGACCTTCTGGAAGAAGAAAGAGAGATGGCCATGATCCGATCGACCATCTATCAGCAAGACTTGCGTCGATTCCATGCCAGAAACGTGAAGAGTCGAGCCTTCCAAGAAGGAGACTTGGTCCTCCGAGTGGACCAACAGAAGCCACACAAACTTGCCCCTACTTGGGAAGGCCCCTTCATCGTCACCAAAGTTCTCCACAATGGAGCATACCGTCTCTACAATGTCGGTCGCCAGATTGATGAGCCATGAGCTTGGAATGCGGATCTGCTCCGCCCCTTTTACACTTAAGTACTCACTCAGATGAGATGTAATGAAAGTACTCTTGTAGTTTGTTTATCAAAGACAAAAGTGTTATAATTTTCCCATTAATTGTTGTTGCTTTTGTTTATGTAAGAAATCCCCCAGTGGGTGGCTTAGCTGCGAAGCTGTTTCGCCTAAGTTTGTAAAAAAAATCCTACCGAGTGACGAGCAAGCCTTTCACTCGGAGGCTTAGCTGCAAATCCGTTTCGCCTAAGTGTTTGAAATCCTACCGAGTGGAGAGTCTGCCTCCCACTCGGAGGCTTAGCTGCAGCCCAGTGCTCGCCTAAGTTTGAAAAATCCTACCGAGTGGGGAGTCTGCCTCCCACTCGGAGGCTTAGCTGCAGCCTAGTGCTCGCCTAAGTTTGAAAAATCCTATCGAGTGGAGAGCAATCCTCCCACTCGGGGGCTTAGCTGCAGTCCAGTACTCGCCTAAGTGTTTGAAATCCTACCGAGTGGAGAGCAATCCTCCCACTCGGGGCCTTAGCTGTAGCCCAGTGCTCACCTAAGTTTGAAAAATCCTACCGAGTGGAGAGCAAACCTCCCACTCGGGGGCTTAGCTGTAGTCCAGTACTCGCCTAAGTGTTTAAAATCCTACCGAGTGGAGAGCAACCCTACCACTCGGGGGCTTAGCTGCAGCCCAGTGCTCGCCTAAGTTTGAAAAATCCTACCGAGTGGAGAGCAAACCTCCCACTCGGGGGCTTAGCTGCAGTCCAGTACTCGCCTAAGTGTTTAAAAATCTACCGAGTGGAGAGCAAACCTCCCACTCGGGGGCTTAGCTACAGTCCAGTACTTGCCTAAGTGTTTAAAATCCTACCGAGTGGAGAGCAAACCTCCCACTCGGGGGCTTAGCCGCAGTCCAGTACTCGCCTAAGTATGAAAATCATTTCGATCCGTAAGGACGACGAGGTGCAGGTCGACTGTTACCTTCTCCTTCGAAGCTCCGCCACAAATACAATGTGCGCTCTGCACGGACGACGAGGTGCAGGTCAACTCCTACCTTCTCCTTCGGAGCTCCGCCACAAATACAATGTGCGCTCTGCAAGGACGACGAGGTGCAGGTCGACTCCTACCTTCTCATTCGGAGCTACGGCACAAATACAATGTGCTCTCTACAAGGACGACGAGGTGCAGGTCGACTGCTACCTTCTCCTTTCGGAGCTACAGCACAAATACAATGTGCGCTCTGCAAGGGCGACGAGGTGCAGGTCGACTGCTACCTTCTCCTTCGGAGCTAGGGCACAAATACAATGTGCGCTCTGCAAGGACGACGAGGTGCAGGTCGACTGCTACCTTCTCATTCGGAGCTCCGCCGCAAATACAATGTGCGCTCCATCCCGACCCGCAAGGACGGGGGTCGACTGCCATCTGTGCTCCATCCCTGCCTGCAAGAGTGCGTCACAAGCACTAAAATATATTCCGAGTTCACTCGAAGGCAAATGTAAACATATTCAACGGCAAAGCCAAGTTCAGATAGCATTCTACGGGTCCAGAAGTGCTTAGGCATCAAGCCTGTTAAAGTTTATCGGTTACAAAACCACTCGGCATTCCGAGGCAAATTTAAGGCATCAAGCATAAAAGTTTTTTACTCCTCCGGTGGAGGACTGGAAGGCGCGACAAACTGGTCCAGGTCGATTCCATCTGCAATCCGAGTGGCAGCTGCAATGAAGGTCTCCATGAAAGATTGGAAGTCATGCTTCTTGGTATTGGCCACCTTGAGGGACGCCAGCTTTTCCTCCCGTGCATCCTTGCAGTGAACACGAACCAAAGATAGAGCAACATCAACACCACACCTGGCGGAAGACTTCTTCCATTCTTGCACTCGACCTGGAACTCCATTCAGTCTAGTCATCAGAGACTCGAGGTCATTCTGAAGCGTCTCCCTTGGCCAGAGTGTCGTGTCGATTCGCGACGCCGCAACCTTCAGTCGAGCAAGATAGTCAACCACACCAGCGACACGAGTGAAAGGATCGATATGGTTGACTAGAGGGGGGGGTGAATAGGCAACTAACAATTTTTAAGCTTTTCTTTAACAATTTAAACCTTGCGACAAAATAGGTTGTCTAGATATGGAACTAAGTGGACAACCTATATGATGCAATGACAACTAGCACACAAGCAAGCAATAGATACAACACAAGTAAGCTTGCAAAAGTAAAGGCACGAAATAACCGAGAGTGGAGCCGGTGAAGACGAGGATGTGTTACCGAAGTTCCTTCCTTTTAAGGGGAAGTACGTCTCCGTTAGAGCGGTGTGGAGGCACAATGCTCCCCAAGAAGCCTCTAGGGCCACCGTAATCTCCTCACGCCCTCACACAATGCGAGATGCCGTGATTCCACTATTGGTGCCCTTGAAGGCGGTGACCGAACCTTTACAAACAAGGTTGGGGCAATCTCCACAACACTTGGAGGCTCCCAACACCACCACGAAGCTTCACCACAATGGAGTATGGCTTCGAGGTGACCTCAACCGTCTAGGGTGCTCAAACACCCAAGAGTAACAAGATCCTCTAGGGATAAGTGAGGGGAATCGAATATTTCTTGGTGGAAGTATAGATCGGGCCCTTGTCACCCAATCCCGAGCAAATCAACAAGTTTGATTGGCTAGGGAGAGAGATCGGGCCAAAATGGAGCTTGGAGCAACAATGGAGCTTAGAGATGGAAGAGGTGGTCAACTAGAGGTAGGAGACACCCCTTTTATAGTCATGGAAGAGATCCAGCCGTTATCCACTAAGACCAGCCTGCGACAAGCGGTACTACCGCTCCAGGGGCGCGATACTACCGCAAGGCCACGCGGTACTACCGTGAGAGACCACGGTACTACCGCGGCAGCTGCAGAGACTATAACATAAGCAGAACTACCGCGAGCGCGGTACTACCGCGAGGCAGGTAAGACTAAGTCTGGAATCGGCACGGATGAATAAAAATACATCCGTGCCTACTTCCGCTGTCAAAGAGACGATGCAAACATCCGTCACGGTACTACCGTCCACAGGACGTGGTACTACCGTGTGGGAGCGGATGTAAAAAATTACATCCGCCCCTACTACCATGAAGCCACGGCACTAGGCCAGGGAACCACGGTACAATAGCTCGGAGGGAGCGGTACTACCGTGGGCACTAGCGGTACTACCGCCCTATGCGAGCGGTACTACCGTGTGGGCGCGGATGTAAAAAATTACATCCGCGCCTACTACGGCGATGCAGCGGTACTTGGCCTAGCCGCCACGGTACTACGACTCCGAGGGAGCGGTACTACCGTGGGCTCCCGCGGCACTACCGCGCGTGGGCACGGTACTACCGCGTGCCTCTGCGGTACTACCGCTCCTGAGAGCAGTACTACCGCAAGCTCAGCAACAGTAGTCCAGACATTCACATAGAGGATAGACGGGGAATGCTCCAAGGAGCAAGGGAAAGGAGGAGATAATGAAGAAAACGTGTACGTGATGATTCCTCCCAAACCTTTCCGACGCGGACCCCCTCTTAATAGTATGGCTCTCCTACGACTCAAATCCACCAAAAAGAAACATAGAACAACGCCGTCTTCAATAGTCTCGAGGGGCACCAAATCGTCTCGTGCCTAGTGATGAAGCGTCTGAGAAACTCAAGGCACACGATTAGTCCGCAAAAGCATTGTCATCAATCACCAAAACACCTAAGGGATAAATATGCCCTTACAATCTCCCCCTTTTTGGTGGATTGATGACAATACGGGATTGCACATAGATAAGATAATTTTGAGTAAGGGCAAACCCCACCTCTCTAAAATATAGACGGGCTCCCCCTAGATGTGTGCAATCTAGATGGATGCTTTGGACTGCATAGCACACAAACTAGGATCAACACCCCCCCCCCTATATTTTAGAGACAAAGGCATGATAAACAACATCTAAGCAGAGCATAGAACAATGGTAGCACAATACATCACAAGCTCGCTAAGATAGATAGAGTGCATATGTCTTACACCATGAAGTAAAGCAACCCAAAGCAACTGAAACGAGGTTCAAACGAGAAAGCAGCAAACAGTTCAAATGAGAAAGCAACAAACACACCGAACACAAACGACGACACACGACTCGCAAATCCCTACACTCTCTCCCCCTTTGGCATCGTGACGCCAAAAAGGCAGAGAGGACACCTACACACAAGAGGTGGCTCAAGAGGGGAACTCATCCCAGCCCTCTCCGTCAGACTCCTCGGCAGCAGGGATGGTCTCCTCGACGTCCTCCTCAGAATCAGTCCACCTGTAGCCTTGCTTCTCCATCCACTCGGCCTCTGGAGTGATGCGCTCCTCAGAACCGCCAGACACATCCTCACCATAGAGCTGCAAGATCTTCTTGTCCCGGCGACGACTCTCCTTGGATGCCACGTGAGTCCTGTACCACCCCTTGGCTTGCATGCAGAAAAGAGTCTTCATCTTGTCCTTCAGCTTCTTGGCCCACGAAGGCATAGAGGAACTCTGGGAAGGCCTAGCAGCACGGCCCTCAGCATCATCCTCAGCGCCAGCATCCTCCTCATCAACAGCAGCCCTAGCAGCAGACGCCTCAGCACGAGTAGTAGTGTTGGCCCAGTTGGGCTTGACACGGAGACAGATGGGATCATGGTGAATCCAGTCTGGAGCAAGGAACTCCTCACCAGGGAACATCTTCTCCCAAGTCTTCGAGATCAGCAGAAACAGATAGGGCCCATAGATAGGCACCTTGCGGTTGAACACCGCAAACCGAAGCTCACACCACATGATGTGTGAGACATCAAGTGGCTGAGTCTAAAACAAACGAGCCTCCTCGCAAATGAGCATCATATCCACCATATAGGCATGAACCTTGTCCTTGTCACCAATGCGAGGGAACAAGGAGTTGCGGAAGATGCGATACATGATATCCAGAAAAGAGTTGAGCACAAACCCCGTCTTGCCATTGGGAAGCGCCTTCTCAACATAGTATGGCTGAAGCTTGTCCTTGTTAGCAGACTCAGGATTAGCATGGGGGCGAACACCCACGGGAGTGTCGAGCCCGTCATCAGGAACGTGGAGCAAATCCATGAACTCCTTCCAGGTAGCAGTCAGCATACGGCCATTGGTCATCCAGGTCATCCTCCGCTCCTCATCAGAGTGAAAGTATACTGAGGCAAAGAACTGACAGATAAGCCCAGGGTCATAGTCAAGGTGAAAGGATATCACATGCTCAATACCAAACTGCTCTACCAAGTCCAGAGCCTCTCCAAAGTAATCACGGAACTTGTCCTTCCTCATGTGATGCATCTCAATCCATTTCACATCCACGTAGGTATTTTGCTTGTTTTTGATGACATCCAGATAGATGTTAGTCTGTTGCTTGTTCCAAAACAGCTCACAACCTCTGACAGAAGAACGAGGGTTCACATACGGGTGGAGTTGCCTGAGACGGACGTACTCAGATTGGGGTATCTCGTCCATGCCCTTAGCGGGCTCCTTGTTCTTGCTAGCTGTTGTCTTGACATGGCGCTTGGGGGCAGAGGAGCCGTCTGGTGCTTCACCTGGATTGCGCAGACGCTTGGAGCCCGTGTCACGACTGGGATTGGAACAGCGAGAGCCACCACCTGAGACACAAACGCAAAACACACACGAAACGCAACAAGGATCAATGCAAAGACCACGACAAAGCACAAGAAACACATAGAAAGTATACGTGAAAGTTGCCATGAGATAAATGTGAGCCACGGTAGTACTGCCAGAGCCCGCGGTACTAACATTTTAGTACCGCTCCAAGTCGCGGTAGTACCGTGCGAGGTCACGGTAGTACCGTGGCGGTAGCAGTAGTAAAATTTTAGTGCCGCAGCGAGTGCGGTATTACCGCGCCAGACGGGCGGTAGTACCGGACAAGCGGTAGTACCGCGCCAGACGGGCGGTAGTACCACATCGTAGCAGATCCAAACGACGGTTTGAATCTGAAAAGAACTGCGAAACCACGGTGGTGCTACGGTGATCAGATCTAGCATAGGACAAAAGACAAGTATAATTCCTACGCAATACTACGCTCCTTCATCCTACTCTTGCATAGATTTAGCCTAAGAAATTCTAGAACACACAAGTCTCCCCCAAAAACCTAGAGACAAAGAACACAACAAAAACGAGAATGAGTTGGGGAAAGACCTGGGTCCATAGCAAGAGCACGTGGTGGGGAACGATCCCACCGGACAGAATCACGGGAGGGCAGTCGGAGGCGGAGATCCGGCGACGGACGCCGGCCCCGTTCTTGAGCGAGGGAGAGAGAGAGAGAGACGGGGTGGGGAACTGGCGAATGGGTATGGGGGAGTTAGAACTCCCCCTGCCCGTCCTTATCCCCACGCGACCGAGACGTCGCGGTAGTACCGCTTGGGCGGAAGTACCGCACCGAAGCGGTAGTATCGCTCTCCCAGGCGGCAGTAAAAAATTACTGCCGCGTGGGGGCGGTAGTACCATGCTCCCCTCACGCGGTAGTACCGTGAGCTCAAGAAAAAGCAGGTTTCAAACAAGAGAAGAAAGGTCTTTGCAAGGAAACTTTTAGCACAAAGGACACCACACGAACACGCACAACCCAAAGGCAGAAAGACAACAACAAGCGACCACGCAACACAACCTCTCAAAAAGGAGAGGGCGGTGGCCGGAGCCACCTATGTTTGAGTTAGTTGGTATGGCACCGCGAAGAATTATCCTTGGGCCCATGACCAAAACTCTTCTTTGAAGCACAAGTACCATAAAAAATGGCTAATGTGAAAGAGTTGATCGATTTATGCATAATGGGGGGAGGGAGAGTTCATTGAGAGAACAACACTCCCCCTATGTCCATGCCTACACCTAAACTAGACAACAAGTTGAGTGTGGTGAGGGGTGCAAGGGTTCAAGTCACATTGCTCGAATCAATGATATTTAACTCATGCCTTAACTTGCGAAATCTTGCTTCATCCAAGGGCTTCTTGAAAATATCTGCAAGGTTATCATGAGTGTTGACATACTTGAGCTCGATCTCCCCTCGCCTAATGTGATCCCGGATGAAGTGATACCGAATCTCAATATGCTTCGTCTTGAAGTGTTGCACCGGGTTGAGAGAAATCTTGATGGCACTTTCATTATCACACAAAAGAGGCACTTTGTCACAAGTGACACCGTACTCCTTTAAAGTTTGCCTCATCCATAAGAGTTGTGCACAACTACTACCGGCCGCCACATATTCCGCTTCGGTGGACGAGAGACACACACAACTTTGCTTCTTAGAAGACCAACTCACCAAAGAGCAACCAAGAAATTGGCACCCTCCGGAGGTGGACTTCCTATCCACTTTGTCTCCCGCCCAATCGGAATCCGTATATCCTTCAAGCTTGAAGTTTGCCCCTCTTGGATACCATAAGCCAAAGTTTGGGGTATGAGCCAAATATCGAAAGATTTGCTTGACCGCCACATAGTGACTTTCCTTCGGTGCGGCTTGAAACCGTGCACACATTCCCACACTCAACGTGATATCCGGTCTAGATGCACAAAGGTAAAGCAAGGAGCCAATCATGGAGCGATATACCTTTTGATCCACCACTTTACCATTGGGATCAATGTCAAGTTGGCACTTGGTAGGCATTGGAGTAGAAGCCGGCTTGACATCACTTAGCTTGAATCTTTTTAGCATGTCTTGAGTATATTTGGCTTGGTTGATGAAGGTTCCTTCTCTTCTTTGTTTGATATCAAAACCAAGGAAGAACTTCAACTCTCCCATCGAAGACATCTTGAACTTGGAGGTCGTGAGAGCGGCAAATTCCTCATTGAAAGCTTTGTTAGGGGAACCAAAGATAATATCATCAACATATAGTTGGCATACAAAAAACTCCCCTTTGACCTTCTTAGTAAAAAGAGTGGGATCGATTTGCCCCACCTCAAATCCACGATCTTGTAACAACTCGGTAAGGTGGTCATACCACGCACGTGGCGCTTGTTTAAGGCCATAGAGTGCCTTATCGAGTTGATACACATGATCCGGGAAGTAGGGGTCCTCGAACCCGGGGGGTTGCTTGACATAGACCAACTCATTAATAGGACCATTAAGAAAAGCACTTTTCACATCCATTTGTTGCAACTTAAAGTCGTGATGGGAAGCATAAGCAATCAACAAATGAATGGATTCAAGACGAGCAATGGGAGCAAAGGTTTCACCGTAGTCGATACCCTCGATTTGGGAGTAGCCTTGTGCTACCAATCTTGCCTTGTTGCGAATGATGTTCCCATGAGCATCTTGCTTGTTCTTGAAAATCCACTTGGTTCCAATGACGTTGTGGTTCCCCGATGGCCTTGGCACCAATCTCCACACCTTGTTGTACTCGAAGTTGTTGAGTTCTTCATGCATGGCATTGAGCCAATCCGAGTCTTTGAGCGCATTATAGACCTTTTGCGGTTCAACACAAGAGACAAATGCGTGATGTTCACAATAGTTTTCCAATTGTCTACGAGTGCTTACCCCCTTTCTTAGGCTTCCAACCACATTCTCCATGAGATGGCCTTTGGTGGTGAGTTTGGAAGCAATCTTCGCGGCACGACGCTCTAATTCCTCCTCAGGTGTGGAAGGAGGAGGGTTGACTTGATTATCTTGAGCACCGCCTTGAGCTTGTTCTTGATCTTGAGCTTGCTCATGAACTTGAACTTGCTCGAGGGGAAGAACTTGACCTTGGGCATCATTTGGAGGTTCACCACCATCTTGAGATTGATCTTGCCCTTGATCTTGTTCACGAGGTTGAGGGCCTTCACTTTGTTCTTCGAAAGCGTGTGGGTCTTGAGTAGGTGATGGCTCCACTTGAGTGGAGCATTGTCCTTCTCCTTCGGCCACAAGGGGTTCCTCAATGGGTAGAATATGACCAATACCCATTCTTCTTATGGCTTGGGGAGGAATTTCATCACCTACATCACAAGTACCACTTTGCTCCACTTGGGAGCTGTTATTTTCGTCAAACTCCACGTTACACATCTCCTCAATGAGTCCGGTGGACTTGTTGAGAACACGGTTAGCATAAGAGTTTGTAGCATAACCAACAAATATGCCCTCATAAGCTCTAGCCTCAAATTTAGACAAACGAACACCTTTCTTGAGAATGAAACACTTACACCCGAACACCCGGAAGTACTTGAGATTGGGCTTGTTTCCGGTGAGTCTTGTTCAAGCCTTTGCGGAGATAGAGCCGATTGGATGCATGACATGCGGTGTTGATGGCTTCGGCCCAAAAGTTGTATGGAGACTTGAACTCCGCCATCATGGTCCTTGCCGCATCCATCAACGCCCGGTTCTTCCTCTCCGCAACACCATTTTGTTGAGGGGTATATGGTGCAGAATATTGATGCTTGATCCCCTCATCACTAAGAAACTCATCCAAGGTGTAGTTCTTGAACTCGGTGCTGTTGTCACTTCTTATTGTCAAGATCTTTGCATTATGTTGACGTTGAGCTTAATTTGCAAAGTCGATGACGGTTTGTTGAGTCTCACTCTTCCTCTTGAAGAAGTATACCCAAGTGTATCTTGAATAATCATCCACAATCACCAAGCAATACTTTCTACCCCCAAGACTATCAAAGGATGGAGGCCCGAAGAGGTCCATGTGCAGGAGCTCCAAGGGTCTCTTCGAGTAGATGATAGTCGTGGGAGGGTGAGCCGTCTCATGAAGCTTTCCTTCGATACAAGCACTGCAAGCACGATCTTTGGCAAAACTAACATTTGTTAGTCCACGGACATGGCCCCCCTTGAGAAGACTTTGCAAAGATCTCGTATTGGCGTGGGCTAAACGGCGATGCCAAAGCCATCCCACGTCAACTTTAGCCATTAGGCATGTCGCGGTCTTAGTGGGTCGCTCCCAAAAGTTTATCACATAGAGACCGTTCTCGACATGCCCAACAAAGGCTACTTTAAGAGTCTTGCTCCACAAGAGGGCCACAGTATCAATGTCAAAGAAAGTGGCAAAGCCCATGAGTGCAAGTTGACGAACGGAAAGCAAATTGTATGCAAGGGACTCAACAAGCATGACTTTCTCGATCGTTAGATCATGAGAAATGACAACCTTGCCAAGACCCAATACCTTAGAATGTGAGGCATCACCCCACTCGACATTGGTGGGCATAGATGGGATCTTTTGCACGTCCACCACCAAGTCCTTGCTCCCGGTCATATGATTTGTTGCTCCACTATCGAGCAACCATGATCCCCCACCGGAAGCAAACACCTACAAGAGATCAATGCTTGGTTTTAGGTACCCATTTAGTAATGGGTCCTTTGATGTTAGTAACGTGGGTCTTAGGAACCCAAATAGACCATTCAATGTACTCATAAGAAGAACCAACAAATTTAGCATAGACATGCCCATCACTAGCACGGCACAACACATAAGAGGGGTTAAAGTCGCCGACTTTCTTGGGAGAGATGGCTTTGCCCCTTTTGGCATCACCACTCTTCGCATTGTTCTTCTTCTCCTTAGGAGCACCCTCTCCCTCCTTCACAAAGGTTTGCTTAAGCGGGGGAGGTTGTTTGGTCTTGTTATTCTTCTTCTCGTTCTTCTTCTTGTTCTTGGACTTGGGTGAGAACCCAACTCCCTCTTTGCCCACAACTTCCTTTTGATTGCTCAAAAGGTCATTTAGGTTCTTCTCACCTTGTATGCATGACACAAGACCTTTCTCGAGTTGTTCCTTCAACTTGGCATTCTCCTCCACAAGATGCACATGCCCACAACACGGGTTAGTAGCATTTGCATTATCAATTAAGACCATGTGAGGAAATGTGGCCTTTTCCTTGGTTAGCTTAACTTGGAGTTGAGTATGAGACTCCTTGAGGTTTGCATGAGCACCTTTCAAGACCTTATTGGCCTTGTCAAGTACATCAAACTCCTCCTTGAGTCTAGCATGATCAACCCCAAGTTTAGCCTTCTCGGAAGTTAGTACACGAGACACAACAAGAGCATGATCAAGATCTTTCTTTAATTTGGCATGGTCATCATTGTGTGACTCCTCAAGAGCCAAACGATGCCCACACTCTTCCTCAAGAGCATTAGAGAGATCCGATATCTCATCGGCATAGTCACGACTATGACCTTCCATCTTAGAGATGGTTTCTTCGTGAGCCTCGATCATGTCATTGGCTTCACCAAGTTGTTCCAAGAGAGCAACGAAGTGCTTCTTGGATTTTCCCTTGAGCTTACTCATAAAGGACTCAAATTCATTTACCTCCTCATTAGACCCCTTACCATCATCAAAGCCAACCTCGAAGAAGGATTAGGAATAATGGTGGTTTTGATGTTGGGGGTTACCTTGTTGGTGGCTTTAGCCATGAGACACTTGGCGGTGATGTTCTCGTTGGGTGAATCGAAGAGAGACACCCGGGGAGTTGTGGCAATGGCAACGGATGCCATGGCCATTGCTTCACTATCTTCATCATCATCGTCATCCTCACGGTATTCTTCTTGAACCACCAACCCGCGAATAGGAGTCTTCTTGGTGAAGTTGTTCTTGTTGGGGAAGGACTTGGCCTTGTCTTTTCGGATGAAGTTGCCACCATTGTCTTCCCGCTTCTCGTAAGGACAATCCGCAACGAAATGGCTCACATTGCCACAGTTGAAACAAGTTCTAACTCGTTGCTTGCCCTTGAAGCCACTTGAGTTGTTCTTGTTGAAGTTGGGTCTTGTATTCTTCTTGCTCCAAAATTGTCTTGAAGCAAGAGCCATGTGCTGATGATAATCATATTTCGTGTCTTCGGGGTTGCTCTCCTCATCTTCCTCTTCTTCCTCTTCTTCCACAAAAACCTTGGCCTTCAAGGCAAGGTTGGGCTTCTTTGCCCTTTGAGAACGGAGCACCGCATTGTCGGCGGTCTTGTCCAAGATGCTCATTGCAACGAACTCATCCAACACTTCACTTGAGGTCATGGAGTGGAAGTCCGGTCTTTGACGAATGACGGAGGACATGGCCTTGTTGTAGGGCATCATGGCCTTGAGGAACTTGCGCTCGGAGTGAGACCTCTAGTTTGGTCACTCTTCGAAAGAGTTCACGAGGTTCTTCATCTTCTTTCATTGCAAACTCATCGGCTTCATCTTGCACCACTTCATAGTTGGAGCGTTGAATGCTAGCACTTCCTCGATAGAGAGACACAACACATTGTCATGCGTCTTTAGCCATGGCATGAGGTCGAAGATGAGGGAGATCTTCGGGAAGGATTGCATCTTGGATGATGAAGAGAGCACTCTCATTGAATTGATTATCCACCACTTCTCTCGGGGTAAAGTTGCTTCGGTCATGTCGATAGAAACCTTCTTCAATGATTCTCCAAAGATTAGTATTCACATGATTTCAATGACGCTTGAAGCGATACACCCAAGAATCAAAATCCTCATTTTTTACAATCTTAGGAGGAGGACCGGCATGATTTAAATGAGTAGAGGGAATCGGTCCACCATAAGTAGGAGGTTCCACATGGGCAAAGATGCAGGTGCCATTTCTACCACTAGTAGAAGGACCCTTTTCACTATTCGCTTCCCCCTTGTCGGAGTTAGCATCCGTCACCTTGTTAGTGGGATCACCCACTTTCATTGGCGAGGTGGATAGTTTAAGTCCTTCTAGGAATTTAGTAAACATGCTTTCAACCTCAGTCGTCATGGAGGTTTTCAATGTGTCTAGAGCCACATTGAAATCCTCACGGGAGACCGAGGTTCCCCCATCGGCCGTAGACGAGATAGGATTCACACCGGAGTGCTCCTCCGCACCGTCGTTGGTGTCAACCATACTCTTCGGACGGCAAAGTCCTTAATAAAGAGACGAGGCTCTGATACCAATTGAAAGGATCGATATGGTTGACTAGAGGGGGGGGGTGAATAGGCAACTAACAATTTTTAAGCTTTTCTTTAACAATTTAAACCTTGCGACAAAATGGTTGTCTAGATATGCAACTAAGTGGACAACCTATATGATGCAATGACAACTAGCACACAAGCAAGCAATAGATACAACACAAGTAAGCTTGCAAAAGTAAAGGCACGAAATAACCAAGAGTGGAGCCGGTGAAGACGAGGATGTGTTACCGAAGTTCCTTCCTTTTAAGGGGAAGTACGTCTCCGTTAGAGCAGTGTGGAGGCACAATGCTCCCCAAGAAGCCACTAGGGCCACCGTAATCTCCTCACGCCCTCACACAATGCGAGATGCCGTGATTCCACTATTGGTGCCCTTGAAGGCGGTGACCGAACCTTTACAAACAAGGTTGGGGCAATCTCCACAACACTTGGAGGCTCCCAACACCACCACGAAGCTTCACCACAATGGAGTATGGCTTCGAGGTGACCTCAACCGTCTAGGGTGCTGAAACACCCAAGAGTAACAAGATCCGCTAGGGATAAGTGGGGGGAATCGAATATCTCTTGGTGGAAGTGTAGATCGGGCCCTTGTCACCTAATCCCGAGCAAATCAACAAGTTTGATTGGCTAGGGAGAGAGATCGGGCCAAAATGGAGCTTGGAGCAACAATGGAGCTTAGAGATGGAAGAGGTGGTCAATTAGAGGTAGGAGACGACCCTTTTATAGTCATGGAAGAGATCCAACCGTTATCCACTAAGACCAGCCTGCGACAAGCGGTACTACCGCTCCAGGGGCGCGATACTACCGCAAGGCCATGTGGTACTACCATGGGAGACCACGGTACTACCGCGGCAGCTGCAGAGACTATAACATAAGCGGAACTACCGCGAGCGCGGTACTACCGCACCCACCAGCGGTACTACCGTGAGGCAGGTAAGACTAAGTCTGGAATCGGCACGGATGAATAAAAATATATCCGTGCTTACTTCCGCTATCAAAGAGACGATGCAAACATCCGTCACGGTACTACCGTCCACAGGGCGCGGTACTACCGTGTGGGATCGGATGTAAAAAATTACATCCGGCCCTACTACCGTGAAGCCACCTCACTAGGCCAGGGAACCACGGTACAACAGCTCGGAGGGAGCGGTACTACCGTGGGCACTAGCGGTACTACCGCCCTATGCGAGCGGTACTACCGTGTGGGCGCGGATGTAAAAAATTACATCCGCGCCTACTACCGCGATGCAACGGTACTTGGCCTAGCCACCACGGTACTACGACTCCGAGGGAGCGGTACTACCGTGGGCTCCCGCGGTACTACCGCGCGTGGGCACGGTACTACCGCGTGCCTCTGCGGTACTACCGCTCCCGAGAGCAGTACTACCGCAAGCTCAGCAACAGTAGTCCAGACATTCACATAGAGGATAGATGGGGAATGCTCCAAGGAGCACGGGAAAGGAGGAGACAATGAAGAAAACGTGTACGTGATGATTCCTCCCAAACCTTTCCGACGCGGACCCCCTCTTAATAGTACGGCTCTCCTACGACTCAAATCCACCAAAAAGAAACGTAGAACAACGCCGTCTTCAATAGTCTCGAGGGGCACCAAATCGTCTCGTGCCTAGTGATGAAGCGTCTGAGAAACTCAAGGCACACGATTAGTCCACAAAAGCATTGTCATCAATCACCAAAACACCTAAGGGATAAATGTGCCCTTACAACGAGACTCCAGTCGGAGCACGTTCATGGCAGTTTCGTCCTTCATAGGAGAGTTGATAGGATCCAGGCCTGTCTCCACTCGACTGGTCTCTTCCTCGAAGTTTTGGCAGAATTCTGTAAACACAACTCAGGGATAAGCCAGCAGTTCTATGATAAGTCAGTGATTACAAGTCAGTCGGGCAGGAGAGATTACCCTCAAGCATGATGAATAGCTTCTTGGCGAGCCCTCCCAGATAAGCCTCCAGATCGTTCTTCTTCCCCACCAGTTCACTAGCCTTGTCACTCAGAGCTATCTTGTCATTCTTCAGACGGTTGACTTCCTTGTTGACCGCGTTGAGAGCAGCTTTCAGGTTGGCTTTCTCTTCTTCAAGTTTGCCGACTGAAGCCAGCTTCTCCTCCGCAAGCTTCGTTTTGTCCAAAGCCGCCTTCTGCGCCTCAGCAAGTTCCTGGTCCTTCTTGTTCTGAGCCACCTTTGTTTTTTCTGCAAAGTGACAAGGAGGTCAGAATCAATAATGGGCAGAAGGATGAAAACAGTCGTCAAGTTCTCACCAATCATACCTTTCGCCTCGTCCTTCGCCTTCTGAAAGTTCTCCTGAACAAGTTTCAAGTCAAGGTCGAGCTGGATATGTTTATTTTCCCATTCAGTATAACGAGCCACAAGCTCGCAAGATTTCTGCAAAAAGTTAGTCGACAGATATCAAAGAGAGGTTGCTTCCGAGTAACTAAGAGAAAAACCGTAGCATTTTTAAGACAACAGTCGAATCAAAATATTCAACAGTAGTCTCGGGGACTACACCCAGTGGGTGCACTCAGCGTGCCCCCACTAGTTTTATCGACTTGATCTGATCAGTCGACCGAAAGGAACAAAGAGATTATGGTTCCAAAATCATAGCTAACTGCCAGCAGTTAGCCTTGGTCTCATCACGATCTACAAAAAAAACAGGATCTTTAGACTACAGTCGACTGCCAGCAGTCCACCGTAGTCTCGGGGACTACACCCAGTGGGTGCACTCAGCGTGCCCCCACCGGTTCCAAGATTCCATTCGACATGGTCCGACCAGATCGACTAAAGAAGTTGGAATGAGGAAATTCAAAATACAAAGACTACAGTCGACTGCCAGCAGTCGACCATAGTCTCGGAGACTACACCCAGTGGGTGCACTCAGCGTGCCCCCACCAGTTCAAAACATCAATCGGCGCACCCAGTGGGTGTACAGACTCAAAGATCTTCGGAAAGAAAGTCTTCAAATAGCATATCCTAACAGAACAGGCGGTGACCAATTAACCTAGACATTGCTCTGAAGGGCTGAGCTCGCATCATAAGCCGCTTGGCTGGCTTCCCGGATCGCCTTCACCTGCTCCATCATAATCCCCGCCTGGCGTATAGCCTCCTTAGCAGCACCCGCTTGGTCCTCTGGGACATGGTGTGTGGCGAAAAGGGAGGGCGGATCAGCAGTCGACGACGAAGGCCGGGCACTCGTCAGCGGCACAGCGAAGGTCACAGAATGCCGAGTGACATCGCCATCTTCTTGAACCAGTACCTCAGGCACTGATGCAGTCCGAGTGGCCTTGCCAGCCGGCGCTTTTCTGTTTTTCCTCGCCGTCAGTGGCACCTCGTCGTCGTCATCAGGGAGATCAATGACATGATGAGGAGCTGCAAGGTAAATCCAGAGTCAGAAACGAAATCCAATCGACCAAAAGTGAAAATGCTAGAGAGCATACCAGGGTTGGAGGTGGCAGCATCTTCCATTTCCTGGTCGTCGTTCTTGGCGGAGGTCTCGGAGGTAGCAGCACTGCAGATTTCAGAAATCAGTCGGTCAGTTGGTGAGTCGACCAGAAGTTCGTCCGAGCTAAACAAGGAAACGCAAGTTCTGCTGTTACCCGGAGATAGTGGGAATGACCATTCTCATCTTGGGCAAGGCCTTTGGCGGCTTTGACGGCTTCGGCTGCTTCGGCGCTTTCTCAGTCGGCGCCGGAGAAGCCGCCCGAGGACGCTTGGACGACTGCACAACAGGCGCGACCGCCTTGCCACGCTCACCCGCGGGGTCATGGGCAAGCTTGGACCGCCTTTCCGTGCGAGGAGGATCGACTTCCATTTCCTCCTCCTCCTCGCTGGAGTCGTCTTCAACCTCTTCTCCCTCGCAGTTAGATTGCCACTCCTCCTCCTCACTTTCACCTCCATTCGCCTCTCCCTCCTCGGCTTGTTCCTGCTCCCCGTTGGGCATCGAGTACATCTCAGTCGTAGCCTAGAAGACAACAAACAAGACAAAAGTCAGTCGACTGATTTTAAGCAAACAGAATGGAGAAAGCGGAACCGCAGTCGGAAATGTAGAATAAGACCTTCTCTACTTCATATGATTGGTCGAGTGGGACAATCCTCCGGGCTCCTCGGGGGTTATCTTTGTTCCCTGTGATGCTCGCCATCCACCGCTCCAGCGTGGCAGCGTCAATCTCCTCCGGATGGATCCGAGTGGTGTCCTCAGTCCCAGAATACAACCACATTGGATGATCTCGAGCTTGGAGCGGCTGGATGCATCGTCGGAGGAAGACCTCCAAGAGGTCCATGCCAGTCACCCTGTCACGGATGAGCTGCACGACACGCTCGACCAGCACCTTCACCTGTGCCTTCTCTTCCGGGACCACCTTCAAAGAGGAGGGCTTCCTCACTCGTTCCATGGAAAAGGGAGGGAGCCCAGTCGACTGCCCTGGCATCGGCTGGTCTTTGCAGTAGAACCAGGTCGACTGCCATCCACGGACGGAGTCGGGCAAAATCATAGTCGAAAAGGAGCTTTTCCCCCAAGACCCCACACATCTGAATCACGTGTGTCCTCTCATCACTCGTATTGGCCTTCTTCACCGTCTGGGAGCGACAGGTGAAGATGTGCTTGAAAAGACCCCAATGAGGCCGGCAACCCAAGAAATTCTAGCACAAAGACACATAAGCAGCGAGGTACACGATGGTGTTGGGTGTGAAGTGGTAGAGTTGTGCCCCAAAGAAATTCAGAAATCCCCGAAAGAAAGGGTGGGGCGGCAAAGAAAACCCGCGGTCGACGTGGGTGGCCAAGAGAACGCACTCACCCTCCTGAGGCTGCGGCTCCGACTCCCTCCTCGGGAGCCGCGCCGATCCATGGGGGATCAGCCCTCCGTCGTCCAGCCCGGCGGCAAGCCGGTCCTCGATGAAGATCCTCTCCGACTGGTTCCCCTCCCCTTCGCCTTCGTCGTCGCTTTCTTCGCCCGCTCCAGGGCCGCCATCTTCTCTTTCACCATCATCACCGGCGAGGCACGCTCGGAGTAGCGGCACTGAGGCAGAAGCGAACGCGGCGGAGGAGTCTGGAGAACAGAGGGGGGGAATGAGGGCGCACTGTACAAAAACCCCCGTCCGGCGCCTTATATAAGGTTGCTTCCGAGTGACTGACATGTAGGCCCGGACGATCCTGTCAAATCCCGCAACAGTCGCGCGCGCGATACGTGGCGAAAAAGGTGGCGCGGAGATTGAGGCGCCCCTGCCTTATCCCATCCGATTGCTGCGGCCTCGCTCCGCCCCGCGCGCTTCCCTAAATTTGAATCCCGCGAAATCCGCGGGTTGCAGAACAACTCGTCAGACGAAAGATCTCCTCCGCTCTGTCGCTCGGAGCTCTCCAAGTGAAAAATTTCACTCGACGGATACAAAGAATGGATCAAGGCGACTGAAAAAGAAGTTGGTGCCGTCACCTAAAGTTCATTGATCGAGTACAAGACATACTCATAGAACGAAAAATGGGTCGAAAGAGTTCTCAACTCCTTCCCCACTCAAACCTCGATCCATTCGGGGGCTAATGATGAAGCCATGTACCTAGGGTAGGGTAATGGCTCTGTCATAACTACCCTACCCAAGGACATCTCTAGAAGAAACCACCTGCCAATCGACTCAGAAGTGTTCCACTCGACGGACTCGAGGACACTCGACCATGAAGCCAAACACTCGACCATGAAGCCAACCACTCAACGGCCAGGAGATCTAAAGTCACTCTGCATGCCAACGGTCGGTCATTAAGTAGCTTTTATGGTCATCATAACACTTTATGTATAGCGTTACCAGTAACGCCCAACCTTAATGTATCTTAAACCCGGCATAACTGAGGGCCGGAGGGGTCTGGCGCACTCTATATAAGCCACCCCCCTCCTCAGTGTAAAGGGTTCGCACCCCTGTAACTCATACGCATATAATCCAGTCGACCGCCTCCGGGCTCCGAGACGTAGGGTTGTTACTTCCTCCGAGAAGGGCCTGAACTCGTAAACCTCTTGCGTATACAACTACTCCATAGCTAGGATCTTGCCTCTCCATTAGTACCCCCCTACACTACTGTCAGACTTAGAACCATGACAGGCAGCGCTCCGGCGCCACCGGAAGCAAGGGGGAGAGAGGGCCCCTTCTTCTTCTTCTTCCTTGACCTCCTCCCTAGATGGTAGAAGGGTTTCCCTGCTGGTCCTTGGCACCCATGCCATGGGAGGGGCGAGAGCCCATCCGAGATTGGATCTATCTCTCTGTTTCTGCGTTCTCTAACTCTACTCCTTCACCGTTTCCTTTACGTCTGGAGATCCGTAACTCCGATTGGGGTGAATCTTTTGCCCAGATTTTTCTCATAAAATTAGCTTTCTTGCGGCAAAATAAGGGCATCAACCGCCTTACGGGTGGCCCACGAGAGTCCAGGGCGCGCCCAGGGGGGGTGTGCGCGCCCCCCTGTCCCGTGGGCGCGCCCCCGTGTCTCGTGGCCACCTCGGACACTGTTTCACGTTGATTCTTCCTCCGGAAAATCCCAAATATTCCAAAATAATTCTCCATCCGTTTTTATCCCATTTGGTTTCCATTTGATATTGGTTTTCTGCGAAACATAAAACATGCAACAGACAGGAACTGGCACTGGGCACTGGATCAACATGTTAGTCCCAAAAATAGTATAAAAAGTTGCCAAAAGTATATGAAAGTTGAATAATATTAGCATGGAACAATCAAAAATTATAGATATGATGGAGACGTATCACCTACCGCCAGGCACCTTGGCGGTAGGATTGTACAACCTACCGCCAGTGGCCCTGGCGGTAGGTGCCTTGATGGCGCCTGACGGCCGTTTGCCGGGGCTGACATGAAAAAGGGCCTACCGCCAGGGCCCATGGCGGTAGTTGCATAGTGATCACACGTGTACTAGGTGCCGGCCGGACACTGCACATCTCTCCATCTTCCTCTTATCTTTTTTTTCCTTTTTTCAAAAATCTCTCCATCCTCCCCTCCTCAACGGCACAAATGTTGAACCTCAAAAAAAGGCACAAATGTACTGGCCAGACACCAAAAAACGCCATGGATTCACTTGTTCTCCGTGCCTCGTCTACCCTGTTTAGCTTTATCGACCGTTACCATTAACTAATCCGCAGGTTGAAGCCAATTGGTGTCGTTCTTGACGGTAGATTCCCTTTCTTTTCCTAATTCTGCCAAAGAAAAGGGAGAGTTTATTTTCCTTCCGAGCAAGAAAAGAAAGGAGCAATATATAATCCACGGCTGGAGTCGCCGCGCACGTCCACCACGCCGCAGACGCATGTCTTACATCCACAACCGCATGGCTCCCATTTCTCTACCTCTCCCGTGGATTGCTCGCCAGAGGTGAGTATGGTCGCGCCGGCCACTCAGGCGCCCATGGCCGTCGACCTCAATGCCACACATGCGGTCGGAGGGTCGTCCATCGGGGGCCAAAGGAAACATGCGCGTAAGATCACCGTCGGCATGCGTCCCGACGCCCGCAAACAATTCGACACAAAGCACACAACGTCGGCGACCACGGATGATGACACGACCAATTGTTTCAGCATGGAGAACATCATTTTCGAGCGCGGGGCGCCGCTGAACTGCAGCTGCCCACCCGGCCTGTTGCTGACACCCCGGTCCAGCAGCGACCGACGGAGGGCAATGCGGAGCGCTGCTAGCTCCTCCTCACTGGGTGCCCAAGAGCAATCGGAATCCGTGGCGGCCTTTTAGCCACTCCGGTAGGTCGGATTCACTATCGGACATGGCGGGCGGGGGAAGACGAAGTGGTTTTGGGAGAAAAGGGGAGAGGTTGAGTGAGCACGGACTGAGTTTGACTAGGGTTTGTTTGTCGGTCGCCAGATATTTGTGAGGGCTGGAGTGGGGTCGTTGCGGGCCATAGCGGTCCAGGCGACCCAGTTATCCGTTGACGCAAAGCGTACGAACGCAGCGCACTCGTCGTGCACTGGGCCGCAGTGGGGTGCTAGCACAGTGAGTGGCTGAAATGCTACTACTGTACGTGTGATGTACTACTATGTGTACAATGCAGTGCAATACCTATCTCAACGGAATGGATCTCAATGGAATATATGCATGCTGGCGGGTTACCCAACCTACTGGGTCACAAGATTAAGTCAATCACGATCTGCTAAGTGTTAGAAGGACGGGAGTGATGAGAATATATTTACAGAATTATTGCATTAATATTCAGAATAGTCTGGAGAAGATTACTGCATGGTGCGGCCGTCGCCGCCCGATGCTGACTCCCTCGACGCCCAAGACCGAGCCGTCGCCGACGGAGCCCATCGAGCGCTACGTCTGGACCGGACAACTACGCGAGTGGGTCGGCGCGCCCCCTGTTTGGCTCGGTGCGACGCGGCGCAGGAAACCGCCTACCTCGAGCAGTGGAAGCAGCGCGCGCTAGCGTACGAGCATGCCCACAGCGAGCGGCCCATGCAGGATCGAGCGCGAAGAGGAGGAGGAGGAGCGTCGTGCCCGCGCCACAGCAGTGCAGGCGGCGCAGCAGGCTGACGTGGACTGGGCCTGGGAGTCGGCGTTCCCCTGGGCTGGCCCGGCGCCGGAGCTCATCGACCTAACCGGCCCGGGGGAGGAGGACAACGCCTAGGGCAGCGCGAGGGGAGACGTAGTTTTTTATCTTTGTTAATTTAGTTTATTTAAGTGGACTCTCACCGATGTTTGACTGGAGTTTTACCCGTCAATTATGGTTGGTTGCAAGGGTTACTTTTCTCAAGTCCGCATGCAAAAAAATGCACTGGGCCGGCGTTGGATGCGCCGACCTAAAACCAAAAGCGAACACAGGCGCCCGCTTGGCCGACTGTGATGCCCCCGATTCAATCGTACACTAATCATGCACGCAAACGTGTACGATCAAGATCAGGGACTCACGGGAAGATATCACAACACAACTCTAAAACATAAATAAGTCATACAAGCATCATAATACAAGCCAGGGGCCTCGAGGGCTCGAATACAAGTGCTCAATCATAGACGAGTCAGCGGAAGCAACAATATCTGAGTACAGACATAAGTTAAACAAGGTGCCATAAGAAGGCTAGCACAAACTGGGATACAGATCGAAAGAGGAACAGGCCTCCTGCCTGGGATCCTCCTAGCTACTCCTGGTCGTCGTCAGCGGGCTGCACGTAGTAGTAGGCACCTCCAGAGTAGTAGTCGTCATCGACGGTGGCGTCTGGCTCCTGGGCTCCATCGTCTGGTTGCAGCAATCGAGTAGAGGTAGGGGGGAAAGGGGGGAACAAGGCAACCGTGAGTACTCATCCAAAGTACTCGCAAGCAAGGAGCTACACTACATATGCATGGGTATATGTGTAAAGGGCCATATCAGTGGACTGAACTGCAGAAAGCCAGAATAAGAGGGGGATAGCTAGTCTTAACGAAGACTACGCTTCTGGACACCTGTCTTGCAACAGGTAGGAGGGGACAATCTGAAGTCCTCCAAGTAACATCATATAGCAATAATCCTACCCGGCAATCCCCTGCTCATAACCCTGAGCGAGAGCGACCACCGGTTGTATCTGGCACTTGGAAGGGTGTGTTTTATTAAGTATCCGGTTCTAGTTGTCATAAGCTCAAGGTACAACTCCAAGTCGTCCTGTTACCGAAGATCACGGCTATTCGAATGGATTAACTTCCCTGCAGGGGTGCACCATCTTACCCAGCACGCTTGATCCCATTTGGCCGGACACACTTTCCTGGGTCATGCCCGGCCGCAGAAGATCAACACGTCGCAGCCCCACCTAGGCACAACAGAGAGGCCAACACGCCGGTCTAAACCTAAGCGCGCAGGGGTCTGGGCCCATCGCCCTGAGCACACCTGCACGTTGCGTGGGCGGCCGGAAGCAGACCTAGCCAAGCAGGCGTTCCAGTCCAATCCGGCGCGCGCCGCTCCGTTGCTGACGTCTGAAGTGCTTCGGCTGATACCACGACGCCGGGATACCCGTAACTACTCCCGCGTAGATGGTTAGTGCGTATAAGCTCGTAGCCAACTCAGATCAAATACCAAGACCTCGTTAAGCGTGTTAAGTAACCGCGAACGCCGAACAGGGCCAGGCCCACCTCTCTCCTAGGCGGTCTCAACCTGCCCTGTCGCTCCGCCTCAAAGATCCATCCAGAGGGCCGTCGGGACAAAGGTCCTTCCAGCCCCCAATCCGTGAATCACTTGCGGGTGCTCCACAAGCCGACCCGACTTTAGTCACCACATGTATCATGTATAAGGATATAGTATATACCCGTGATCATCTCCCGAGTGATCACGGCCCGATAGTATAGCACGGCAGACGGACAAGAATGTAGGGCCACAGATGAAAGTACTAGCATCCTATACTAAGCATCCTATGATTGCAGGTAAGGTAACAACAGAAGTAACAAGGACAGGCTATGCAGCAGTATAGGAGTATCTGAAAACAGTAACATGCTATACTACTCTAATGCAAGCAGTGTAGATAAGAGTAGGCGATATCTGGTGATCAAGGGGGGGGCTTGCCTGGTTGCTCAGACAAGGAGGGATCGTCGGTGACGTAGTCGACCACAGGGGCATCAGCATCGGTCTCGGA
>NC_057804.1:11007915-11008767 GCF_018294505.1 Triticum aestivum
TCAATAATTAACAGAGCAATCAAATGCATCACAAAGCGTAACAAGACAATACGCGGTGTTCGGTGTGTCCTAACGCGGTATGAGGTGGTACTGGTTAAGGGGGGAAACATCCGGGAAAATATCCCCGGTGTTTCGCGTTTTCGGGCAGAGGGGCCGGAGGGGGAAAGTTGCAGGTTTGATAGGTTAGGGGTGTGTGGCGGACGAACGGACTGCGTATCCGGATTCGTCTCGTCGTTCTTAGCAACTTTCATGTTGAAAATATTTTAATCCGAGTTACGGATTAAAAGATATGATTTTCTAAAGATTTTATTAATTTCTGGAATTTAATTAATTATTTATTTAATTCGAAAATGATTTAATGACATCAGCATGATGTCATGCTGATGTCAGCAGTCAACAGTGGTTGACTGGGTCAGACTGACGCGTGGGTCCAGTGGGACCCATCTGTCATACTCTGTTTGGTTAATTAGAGTTTAGTTAAACTAACTACTGTTTTAAATAAACTAACAGGTTAATTAGACTAATTAATTAGGATTAATTAACTTAATTAATTCACTGATTAATTAATAATTAGTCTTGTTAATTTATTTTTATTATTTATTTACTTACTATTATTATTATTATTATATAAATTTTTTTACCATTTTCTTTTAACCCATTTTCGTTTTTAGGGACATGGGTCCCGTCTGTCATTGGCCCAGGGGGCCTAGTGGGTTTGTGGGCGCTGGGCGTCGGCGCCCGACTGGGCGAGCGCCCAGATCGACAGGCAGAGGGGGCCAGCCACGGGCGTGGCCGCCGGCGCCCACGACGCCGGCCAAGGGAACGGAGGGCGGCGCCACGGGAGGCGGAGAC
>NC_057804.1:11009756-11016039 GCF_018294505.1 Triticum aestivum
GGGGGCGAGTGGGCCGGCCTGGGGGGGCCGATGGCCTGCTGGGCCGAGGCCCAGTGGGGGGGTTTGCTCCTCTCTTTTTTTCTTTTTGTTAGTTTTAGGTTTTTGTTTTTCTGTTTTGTTTTTATTTATTTTCTTTTCTGTTTTAAATCAGTTTAAATTGTTTAGACATTTTCTAAAAATGTGTTTACTTCACCACAATTACCTTTGTAATATTTGGCAACCACCGAACATTTTAGTTTTAATTTTTGAAAACTTTTATTGTTTGTCTATATTTTAAATTTGAATTTGAATCGTTTTGAACTAACACGAGTTTACCAACAGTAACCTAGGTGACGTGGCATCATTAGCGCAGGGTTAATGTAGCTTGATTACCCGGGCGTCACAATTCTCCTCCACTACAAGAAATCTCGTCCCGAGATTTAAGCGGTGGAGTAAGGGGGGGGAGGGGGGAAGGCGCTGGTAGCGAAAAACCTAACGAGTCTTCTCGGTCTAGGCTGCCCTTTCGAAGAGGGTGATCCCTTTCGTTGATGTCTTCATTTCTCTGCTTCAAGTCACCATGATCAAGTTGTCATCCTTTCTTCAGGATCTCCAGCGTCCTACGAACGCGGCCAGGGGGAATTACTCCGGAAGAACGCACCTCCACAAAGCTGGGTATCAGACGGTGAACTCAATGGGAAATACACGAGGTACCCCACGAGTTGTATTTCAGTGAATCCGTTGAGTGCAATATATGATGGTACCAAAGTTTCAAATGGGTAGGCAATCATTCGATGCCTAGACAGAAGCTGGAATGGGGGCTTGAACAACAAGAATAACATGGTGTCTGATTCCAGGATGAATAATGGTATAGAATTTAGCTCGTCAACCACATACGAAGCCAGATGCAAAGGATACCTTTGAAACCGGGTTGTAAAGAAGAGTCAGGTTTCGATCCAGTGGACCTGTGGTTTATGGGCCCACCATATGGGTTGAAAGTAGGAAGGGTGGTGACATCTTACACAGCCGCGACAGGGAGGCATGTCAGTGAATAGCTTGTCAGCTATGCCGGCAACAATGTCGGTACCAAGGACGGGGAACGAAGGGAGCAATTTTCCCGCTTGTTGAACGAGTCGAAACAATTGGCAAAGTTCTCGTCCATCGGTGGTTACCGAAATGTCATCATCAATAGTAACGGGTTCTTACTAACAGAGTTGTACACCGAGGGGCTTACAAAAGCAGCGACTTATTACTGGTTAGATCATATAAATCACCAGAAAAGTTAAACAAAAGAATGGAAAGGAAAAGGTGATCATCAGATTAAACAGAACAATGGAAAGGAAAATGTGTTTAAACACATATTTCAAGGGTATATCCTTCCCAAGGCCAAACAGAGCATAATATCCATGACATGATATAATGTAGAAATCTCTTTAGGTAAGGGGAGAGAAATTTCATGACATTACCCATACAACGGAGTTTGGATAAGTTTGATAAAGAAAAATTACCATTGTGATTCAATGGTTTTTAATGATGATCGGAGTACCACATACATGCTTCGAGATAGCATTGACATGGTCTCTGAGCAAGGTCGGACTTTGGATACACAAAGGATCCATCAGGATAACTTATAGAATAAGTCTTACAATTTCCTCATGGATGAATGGATAACCTTGCTGAAAAGGAATCTATAATGATAGGTCCTTCGGCCAGGTGTGCTAGGCATGACATCACCTTACCAGGTCATATAAAGACCAATATTATAACTCTCGGAAATATGTCCCCAAACATCATACCTGACCGGGATTCAGATCTGATTGGTGTCAGGATACCTCAGACTTAGGATACCTGAGAAGAAAAGGTGCAACGCAAATTGACGAGATGACATTGTAAGATTCTCGGGGAAATGAACTATGAAGTGATTTCCGTTAACAAGAGTCCATCATTAACCCAAGGAGAGAACAAGGAGGTGTCTGGTGAACTCATCGGCAATTCATCGAGATTCCCAAAGGATGGATTTCCACAATAATGTGAACAAGAAGATGACATTTGTCAGATCAAATGGTATAATGATGTATGCTCGAGGAAAACATACACAATTAAACATTGGTTGAAAGGTGCACCCGAAATATGGGTTGGGTTGCACGACCAATGTCAGAATGGTGATTCAATAGTCAATAGCCTAAGAATGAACTTTCGACCATTAACTTCAAAAAAATAGGGTTGCTAGAAGGAAAGAATCCAAACAACACCGTTCACTTGTTGGAATTAACACGGGGACCAAGAAAGTATGGTGATGGTGAGAGGTATTGCTATGTCAAGAATTTTCAAGAGGTGGAACAAATCTCAGAACATTCTTGACGTAAAGGATGTTAATACTCCAAGGTAACGAAGAACAATTGCTGGATAGCAAGGAACTCAAGGTATAACACCAAACATGAACAAGCTTGGGTTGGTGGGAAGGCAATAAAGTGGTCGATGATAATACAATTCATCGAGGGCAAGGATGGTATGTCTCATCATGAATTCAATTGATATCCTGGATGAGCTCAGAATGTTGATGATCACGACACCTTTGTCGCGAGAGTTCATGAAGATGTAATCGATCGGCGACGACATCAAGTCAAAGTAATGATGAAGTGAAAGGTTATTGGAACCAAGGGTACGACACTAACTCGAAACCAAGCTTGTTGTTCAAGGCGAAATGATGTGACGATGAGGATCGACGTAAGGTTAGTTCATCGTCGAAAATTGGTGCTCCGAGAATAAGGACCAGGTAGCACAGTTAGAATCGTCACGACAATGATATAGCCAAACAGGCTAGGAATGGCGTGATCGGGTACAACTCGTACTTATAGAAGCTTACTGAAGAGTTGTTGAACCGTAGAGCGGACTCGGTTCAGTTATCGGTGTCTTTGAGTGTTCAATAACTCAGAGCCCGCGAAAAATTGGAATCAGTGGGAAGGTAGCACTTGATGAAGAACTCATAAAAAGTTATGCAGTTCCATGATAATCTCGAGATACCAGGGGGGTAATACTCGACACAAGATCAAAGTAAAGGTTGGACCGGTGTATTGCTCTATAGAAGTCAAGTGCTTAACCTTGCACGAGAAATGGTATTTAAAAGAGAACATGGTCGGAACCACGATTGCAAAAGGCCAGATCCCGGATATAAGATAAACTGATACCAAAGGAATAATTAATTTTAAAAGAAGCTTCGATGAGAAGATGTACATCGTGTCCATGGGCATGAACGCAAAGTTCAAGGTCGACTCCCACTTCTCCAATGCACAACCTTTCATTCACTTCTCGCTTTTGATGAAGTTATAGCGTTGAAATTTTATCTGGCAAAATACCAGAAGAGTACGACTCGTGAAAACTTTCGAGTTCTCACATAATAAGGAAGGCATAGGTTCAACCCATCGGGGCATCTTAGAATCATATACCAGAATCTTTAGAAGTAATTAACTCAAGCTCGAAGGCAGAGCATGGTTGAGGAAGCAGACGATACAATTTTCCAAGGGCATTATGTATCAGAGAAAAGGCTCACAAGGTTATTGAGTATGAAGGGCGTTGTCAGATAAAATCCAACAAAGGATCTGGTGGTCCACAAGGTATCTGATGTGAGCATCGGTACTCAACCAGAGGAGGAAAGAATGCAAGGAGATCAGTTTATAGAAACAACTGACTAACTCAATTGTCAAATGCAAAGGAATTATGATTTTCAAATCAAGGGATCAGAAGCAATGCTCTGATTAGGGATGGATAAGTTGAATAGCCTTAGGGTACAATCAACGACAATTGGATTGGTCGAGAACCAATTCCAGTTAAAGAATGGAAGCTCAGCCGGAAAGGTAATTTATAAGGATCAATGATGATTGCGCGTATTCGCAACATATTGAGTCAACAGACTCAAAATGATAATGACAAGGAATGCCAATAAGATTTCTATACTTATGGGATTAATCATAATGAAAGCAAACATGAAATTCCAGAGCAATAGGTTGCTGAGGATTTTCGGAATATCGGGTGGTATTTCGAAGACTTTTGTGCAACACATGAACAACTGGGGGATGAGCGGATACTCGATAAGTGTGAGAATTAACCGTAGGGGTATTCAAGTGACAAGGAACAGCAAGGCAGTAAGCTCAAGGGATTATCGAAACAACGACGAGTTTTTCAGGGCATCTTGTAATAACAAGTCCAACTGGGGATCAATGTAAGAATAACAACTGCAAGTAGTTATCCATAAGGGTTTACGGTGGAAGGGGAATTGCAAAAGCGAGGAGCACAAGTTCTCGGGTTAACAGCGGAGAGTATCTTCAGGGTCTTCTGGTGCAGCAGACGATCGCCCGTAATAAGGGGCTCTCCGGTTGAAAGTGATAACGAGATCCTAATGTTAGATTTAGTAAACTTCATTTAACCCGAATAGAGGAGAGATCAGAGTCCCAGAGTAAAGGTCGAGGAGTAAAAGATCCTACTACCACCCAATGGCGACGTGTGCCCGTAAGACACACAGCCATGTTAGTAAAAGTTTTTGCAACGTCTAGACTCGACTTCGGCCAAGGAGTTGGGAAGGGGGATTCCTACAGGCAGTCGGCTCTGATACCAACTTGTGACGCCCCCGATTCAATCGTACACTAATCATGCACGCAAACGTGTACGATCAAGATCAGGGACTCACGGGAAGATATCACAACACAACTCTAAAACATAAATAAGTCATACAAGCATCATAATACAAGCCAGGGGCCTCGAGGGCTCGAATACAAGTGCTCGATCATAGATGAGTCAGCGGAAGCAACAATATCTTAGTACAGACATAAGTTAAACAAGGTGCCATAAGAAGGCTAGCACAAACTGGGATACAGATCGAAAGAGGAACAGGCCTCCTGCCTGGGATCCTCCTAGCTACTCCTGGTCGTCGTCAGCGGGCTGCACGTAGTAGTAGGCACCTCCAGAGTAGTAGTCGTCATCGACGGTGGCGTCTGGCTCCTGGGCTCCATCGTCTGGTTGCAGCAATCGAGTAGAGGTAGGGGGAAAATGGGGGAACAAGGCAACCGTGAGTACTCATCCAAAGTACTCGCAAGCAAGGAGCTACACTACATATGCATGGGTATATGTGTAAAGGGCCATATCAGTGGACTGAACTGCAGAAAGCCAGAATAAGAGGGGGATAGCTAGTCTTAACGAAGACTACGCTTCTGGACACCTGTCTTGCAACAGGTAGGAGGGGACAATCTGAAGTCCTCCAAGTAACATCATATAGCAATAATCCTACCCAGCAATCCCCTGCTCATAACCCTGAGTGAGAGCGACCACCGGTTGTATCTGGCACTTGGAAGGGTGTGTTTTATTAAGTATCCGGTTCTAGTTGTCATAAGCTCAAGGTACAACTCCAAGTCGTCCTGTTACCGAAGATCACGGCTATTCGAATAGATTAACTTCCCTGCAGGGGTGCACCATCTTACCCAGCACGCTTGATCCCATTTGGCCGGACACACTTTCCTGGGTCATGCCCGGCCGCGGAAGATCAACACGTCGCAGCCCCACCTAGGCACAACAGAGAGGCCAACACGCCGGTCTAAACCTAAGCGCGCAGGGGTCTGGGCCCATCGCCCTGAGCACACCTGCACGTTGCGTGGGCGGCCGGAAGCAGACCTAGCCAAGCAGGCGTTCCAGTCCAATCCGGCGCGCGCCACTCCGTCGCTGACGTCTGAAGTGCTTCGGCTGATACCACGACGCCGGGATACCCATAACTACTCCCGCGTAGATGGTTAGTGCGTATAAGCTCGTAGCCAACTCAGATCAAATACCAAGACCTCGTTAAGCGTGTTAAGTAACCGCGAACGCCGAACAGGGCCAGGCCCACCTCTCTCCTAGGCGGCCTCAACCTACCCTGTCGCTCCGCCTCAAAGATCCATCCAGAGGGCCGTCGGGACAAAGGTCCTTCCAGCCCCCAATCCGTGAATCACTCGCGGGTGCTCCACAAGCCGACCCGACTTTAGTCACCACATGTATCATGTATAAGGATATAGTATATACCCGTGATCATCTCCCGAGTGATCACGGCCCGATAGTATAGCACGGCACACGGACAAGAATGTAGGGCCACAGATGAAAGTACTAGCATCCTATACTAAGCATATAGGATTGCAGGTAAGGTAACAACAGAAGTAACAAGGACAGGCTATTCAGCAGTATAGGAGTATCTGAAAACAGTAACATGCTATACTACTCTAATGCAAGCAGTGTAGATAAGAGTAGGCGATATCTGGTGATCAAGGGGGGGGGGCTTGCCTGGTTG
>NC_057804.1:11016263-11017218 GCF_018294505.1 Triticum aestivum
GTAGTCGACCACAGGGGCATCAACATCGGTCTCGGAGTCTACCGGAAAGGAGTAAAGGGGGGGGGGACTCAATAATTAACAGAGCAATCAAATGCATCACAAAGCGTAACAAGACAATACGCGGTGTTCGGTGTGTCCTAACGCGGTATGAGGTGGTACTGGTTAAGGGGGGAAACATCCGGGAAAATATCCCCGGTGTTTCGCGTTTTCGGGGAGAGGGGCCGGAGGGGGAAAGTTGCAGGTTTGATAGGTTAGGGGTGTTTGGCGGACGAACGGACTGCGTATCCGGATTCGTCTCGTCGTTCTGAGCAACTTTCATGTTGAAAATATTTTAATCCGAGTTACGGATTAAAAGATATGATTTTCTAAAGATTTTATTAATTTCTGGAATTTAATTAATTATTTATTTAATTCGAAAATGATTTAATGACATCAGCATGATGTCATGCTGATGTCAGCAGTCAACAGTGGTTGACTGGGTCAAACTGACGCGTGGGTCCAGTGGGACCCATCTGTCATACTCTGTTTAGGTTAATTAGAGTTTAGTTAAACTAACTACTGTTTTAAATAAACTAACAGGTTAATTAGATTAATTAATTAGGATTAATTAACTTAATTAATTCACTGATTAATTAATAATTAGTCTTATTAATTTATTTTTATTATTTATTTACTTACTATTATTATTATTATATTTTTTTAACCATTTTCTTTTAACCCATTTTCGTTTTTAGGGACATGGGTCCCGTCTGTCATTGGCCTAGGGGGCCTAGTGGGTTTGTGGGCGCTGGGCGTCGGCGCCCGACTGGGCGAGCGCCCAGATCGACAGGCAGGGGGGCCAGCCACGGGCGTGGCCGCCGGCGCCCACGACGCCGGCCAAGGGAACGGAGGGCGGCGCCACGGGAGGCGGAAACGGCGATCAGCGCATGCGGGAGCAGGCGGGGAGGCGATGGCT
>NC_057804.1:11018143-11032766 GCF_018294505.1 Triticum aestivum
TGGGCCGGCCTGGGGGGGCCGATGGCCTGCTGGGCCGAGGCCCAGTGGGGGGTTTGCTCCTCTCTTTTTTTCTTTTTGTTAGTTTTAGGTTTTTGTTTTTCTGTTTTGTTTTTATTTATTTTCTTTTCTGTTTTAAATCAGTTTAAATTGTTTAGACATTTTCTAAAAATGTGTTTACTTCACCACAATTACCTTTGTAATATTTGGCAACCACCGAACATTTTAGTTTTAATTTTTGAAAACTTTTATTGTTTGCCTATATTTTAAATTTGAATTTGAATCGTTTTGAACTAACACGAGTTTACCAACAGTAACCTAGGTGACGTGGCATCATTAGCGCAGGGTTACTGTAGCTTGATTACCCGGGCGTCACACCGACCTAAGCGGATAAAATGCAGACAAATCACGCGTTCGTTTTGGTCATCCGGTTGGAGCTGCTCCTGATCCACCCCTCTACTTGCAACGTCTACCTCGGGGTCAGGGCCCGGGGGGCGCACGAGCGCAGACGACGACCTAATTATCCACTGACGCAGAGCGTACGGACGCAGCACTGGGCCACACTTCAGTGGCTAAATTTCGTGTTTTGACCCTTTTTGGATACTATTTCAAGATCTGACCCTCCTTCGATTTTTTTTTGGGATTTGACCCTTTCGCTTACTGATAACCCACAAGTGTAGGAGATCACAACAGTTTTCGATAAGTAAGAGTGTCGAACCCAACGAGGAGCTAAAGGTAGAATAAATATTTCCTCAAGTTCTATCGACCACCGATACAACTCTACGCACGCTTGACGTTCCCTTTACCTAGAACAAGTATGAAACTAGAAGTGCTTTCTAGGTGTGATAGGATAGGTTTGCAAGATAATAAAGAGCACGTAAACATAAACTAGGGGCTGTTTAGATAAAGATGCAATAAAGTAAATATAGCGAGTGTGGAAAAGTGGTGGTAGGAGTTGTGAAATTGTCCCTAAGCAATTGACTATGTTACTAGACTGGTAATCACTATTGCAATTCTATTTGAGGGAGAGGCATAAGCTAACATACTTTCTCTTCTTGGATCATATGCACTTATGATTGGAACTCTAGCAAGCATCCGCAACTACTAAAGATTCATTAAGGTAAAATCCAACCATAGCATTAAAGCATCAAGTCATCTTTATCCCATACGCAACAACCTACTTACTCGGGTTTGTGTTTCAGTCACTCACGCAACCCACTATAAGCGAATCATGAACGCATTGCAACACCCTACAGCGGGAATCCCTCACGCTTGCGAAACACGGAGGGCACAATAGGACAACACCAATAATAAAACGTGCAACTCAAACCAATCATAGCAATTCATCAATCACCGATTGGACAACGAAAATCTACTCAGACATCATAGGATGGCAACACATCATTGGAAAATAATATGAAGCATAAAGCACCATGTTCAAGTAGAGGGTACAGCGGGATGCGGGAGAGTGGACCGCTGGATATAGATGGGGGCAGGTGATGGAGATGTTGGTGAAGATGGCGGAGGTGTTGGTGAAGATCGCGGTAATGATGATGGCCCCCGGCAGCGCTCCGGCGCCACCGGAAGCAAGGGGGAGAGAGGGCCCCTCCTTCTTCTTCTTCCTTGACCTCCTCCCTAGATGGGAGAAGGGTTTCCCCTCTGGTCCTTGGCTCCCATGGCGTGAGAGGGGCGAGAGCCCCTCCGAGATTGGATCTATCTCTCTGTTTCTGCGTTCTCTGATTCTACCCCTTCACCATTTCCTTTATATCTGGAGATCCGTAACTCCGAATGGGGTGAATCTTTCGCCCAGATTTTTCTCATAAAATTAGCTTTCTTGCGGCAATAGAAGGGCATCAGCCGCCTTACGGGTGGCCCACGAGAGTCCAGGGCGGGCCCAGGTGGGTGGGCACGCCCCCTGTCTCGTGGCCACCTCGGACACTGTTTTGCGTTGATTCTTCCTCCGGAAAATACCAAATATTCCAAAATAATTCTCCGTCCGTTTTTATCCCGTTTGGATTCCGTTTGATATTGGTTTTCTGCGAAACATAAAATATGCAACAGACGGGAACTGGCACTGGGCACTGGATCAATATGTTAGTCCCAAAAACAGTATAAAAAGTTGCGAAAAGTATATGAAAGTTGAATAATATTGGCATGGAACAATCAAAAATTGTAGATACGACGGAGACGTATCAGCATCCCCAAGCTTAATTCCTGCTCGTCCTCGAGTAGGTAAATGATAAAAAAGATAATTTTTGATGTGGAATGCTACCTAGCATAATCTTGATCATATGTCTAATCATGACATGAATATTTAGACACGAGTGATTCAAAGCAATAGTCTATCATTTGACATAAAAAACAATAATACTTCGAGCATACCAATAAAGCAATCATGTCTTTTCAAAACAACAAGGCCAAAGCAAGCTTATCCCTACAAAATCATACAGTTTGGCCATGCTTCATCTTCGTCACACAAACATGCTCCCATCATGCACAACCCCGATGACGAGCCGAGCAATTGGTTCATACTTTTTAACGCGCTTCAGCCTTTTCAACCCTCACGCAATACATGAGCGCAAGCCATGGATATAGCACTATATGTGGAATAGAATATAATGATGGAGGTTATGTGGAGAAGACAAAAAAGGAGAAGTTCTCACATCGACGCGGCTAATCAACGGGCTATGGAGATGCCCATCAATTGATGTCAATGCAAGGAGTAGGGATTGCCATGCAACGGATGCACTAGAGCTATAAGTGTATGAAATCTCAAACTGAAAACTAAGTGGGTGTGCATCCAACTTGCTTGCTCATGAAGACCTAGGGCATTTGAGGAAGCCCATCGTTGGAATATACAAGCCAAGTTCTATAATGAAAAATTCCCACTAGTATATGAAAGTGACAACATAAGAGACTCTCTATATGAAGAACATGGTGCTACTTTGAAGCAAAAGTGTGGAAAAATGATAGTAACATTGCCCCTTTTCTTTTCTTTTTTTTTCTTTTTTTATTGGTGGGCTTCTTTGGCCCCCTTTTTTATTTGGGCTTCTTTGGCCGTTCCTTTTTTTCTTTTTTTTTTCCTTTTTCTTTTTTATGGGGCAATGCTCTATAATGATGATCATCACACTTTTATTTACTTACAGCTCGATATTACAACTCGATACTAGAACAGAGATATGACTCTATATGAATGCCTCCGGCGGTGTACCGGGATGTGCAATGATCTAGCGTAGCAATGACATCAAAAAACGGACAAGCCATGAAAACATCATGCTAGCTATCTTACAATCATGCAAAGCAATATGACAATAAATGCTCAAGTCATGTATATGATGATGATGGAAGTTGCATGGCAATATATCTCGGAATGGCATGATAGGTAGGTATGGTGGCTGTTTTGAGGAAGATATAATGAGGCTTATGTGTGATAGAGCGTATCGTATCACGGGGTTTGGATGCACCGGCGAAGTTTGCACCAACTCTCGAGGTGAGAAAGGGCAATGCACGGTACCGAAGAGGCTAGCAATGATGGAAAGGTAAAAGTGTGTATAATCCATGGACTCACATTAGTCATAAAGAACTCATATACTTATTGCAAAATTTTATTAGCCCTCAAAGTAAAGTACTACTACGCATGTCCCTAGGGGGATAGATTGGTAGGAAAAGACCATCGCTCGTCCCCGACTGCCACTCATAAGGAAGACAATCAAAGAAACACCCCATGCTTCAAATTTGTCACACAACGGTTACCATACGTGCATGCTACGGGACTTGCAAACCTCAACACAAGTGTCTCTACAATCCACAACCACCCACTAGCATGACTCTAATATCACCATCTTTATATCGCAAAACTATTGCAAGGAATCAACAATATCAGATTCAGCGTTCTACAAGTTTATGTAGGTTTATGACTAACCATGTGAATGACCAATTCCTATCATCTCTCTAAATAGATATAAGTGAAGCAAGAGAGTTTAATTATTTCTACAAAAGATATGCCCCCGCTCTAACAAATATAAATGAAGCAAAAGAGAATTCTACAAATGGCGGTTTTCTATGTGAAGAGAAACAGGCAATCCAAACTTCAAATGATATAAGTGAAGCACATGAAGCATTCTATAAAGCCACTCTCAAAATATCTAAGTGAAGTGCAATGAGCATTCTATAAATCAACCAAGGACTATCTTATACCAGCATGGTGGATAAAAGAAAAGTGAAAACTAAATGCAAAAGACGCTCCAAGTTTGCACATATCGCATGAACGAAACGAATCCGAAAACATACCGATACTTGTTGAAAAAAGAGGGGATGCCTTCCGGGGCATCCCCAAGCTTAGACGCTTGAGTCTCCTTGAATATTTACTTGGGGTGCCTTGGGCATCCCCAAGCTTGAGCTCTTGCCTCTCTTCCTTTTCCTCATATCGAGACATCCTCGATTAGACACTTCATCCACACAAAACTTCAACAGAAAACTCGGTAAGATCTGTTAGTACAGTAAAGCAAATCACCACTCTAAGTACTGTAGAAAACCAATTCATATTTTATTTTTGCATTGTGTATACTGTAATATAACTTTTTCATGGCTTAATCCACTAATATAAATTGATAGTTTCATCAAAACAAGCCAACTATGCATCAAAAACAGAATCTGTCAAAAACAGAACAGTCTGTAGCAATCAGAACATTCACCATACTTCTGGTACCCCAAAAATTCTACCAAAATTAGGAAACATGAAAAAGTTGTACAGCAAGACAGTGCAAAAAGAATCAGAACCATTTGACTCTCCAGTTAAAAATATAAAATCGAGCACTACAGCCAAAGTTTCTGTCCTGCACCGTACAAACCAACAAGCATTGTAAACATCCTAAAGGAAAACCTTGGCACATTATTTTTATAATACAATGGAATTGTACAAGGGGATAATTATTTTTGATGAAAAGTTTCTGTAATCAAGATTCACAAAGTTTCCGTGAGCATGAACAAAGTTCAAGGAGCTCTCCCACTTCAACAATGCTTGTCTCTCTCACTTTCACTTTCCTTTTCGGAAAGTTTTTAGGTTCCCCTCTTTATTTGTTTTTGTTTTTAAACTATATGAAAGCACACAACATAAATAAATGACTCTCTAAAACTTCTGGGTTGTCTCCCTGGAGAAATAGTTCCTCTCTCATAATAATTGCAAGTAGGAGCAGCAAGCACATGCATATTACATTCATCAAAATCATCATGTGCAATGGTAAAAGGCAACCCATCAATATAATCCTTAATAACAACAAACTTCTCCGGTATAGTGTAGTTTGGAGATTTCAAAAAGATAATAGGACTATCATGAGTGGGTACAATAGCAACAATTTCATGTTTAACATAAGGAACTATAGCAAGTTCATCTCCATAAGCATAATTCATATTGGCATCTTGGCCACAAGCATAGCAAGCATCATCAAAAAGGGATATTTCAAACAAATTCAAGGGATCATAGCAATCATCATAGCAATCATCCTTCGGTAAACACGAAGAGGAATTAAACAATGTATGAGTTGAAGAGTTACTCTCATAGAAGGTGGGCACGGGTAGCTAATCCGCTCTTCCTCCTTTTGTTCTTCGCTCTCCTCATCATCTTTTTCATCCAATGAGCTCACAGTTTCATCAATTTCTTCTTCCATAGCTTCCTGCAAAATATTAGTCTCTTCTTGCACAGCAGGGTAGGCCTCAATATATAGTTTAACATAGGCATTAGAAGCATAATTATCATAGCAATATTCAAGTATGGCAAAAATTTCAGATTTGTAGAGAGTAACATCATACTTTTCAATCAAAGAAGCAATTTCATAAGCACCCTTAAAAGCAACAAATTCTTCAATTTGTTGAACATCATAGTAATTATAAACACCCTTAGCATATGAAGATACGATTCCATTATCACTAAACAAGCATTGGTAGGGAAGGTGTTTCTTAGGGTTTTCAGAACAAGAAGTAACATCATATAATTCACATAAAGTCCAAGCATAGCATTGCAAACGTTGAATTTGATCCCATAATTGTTTCCCTTTTTCGGATATACGGTGTCTCACATAACAAGCATGCTCATCTAAAGATTTTCCCTCAACTAAGCTAGTTGGGGTTTCAGCACGAGCACAAAGGGATCGAAGATGATCCATGTAAAAAGCTTCGGTAGTGTGACAGATTTTAAGTGGTTCTTCAACCATTGGTGCAGTAGGTACAACTAATTTTTTTGGTATTTTGCGTTTCCTACCCATAACTAAAGATAGAAAACAACTAAGAACAACAAATAAAAATTACTTAGTGATAAAGCAAACAAACACACACGAGAATATTCACCCCACGCTATTGCTCCCCGGCAACGGCGCCAGAAAAAGGTCTTGATAACCCACAAGTGTAGGGGATCGCAATAGTTTTCGATAAGTAAGAGTGTCGAACCCAACGAGGAGCTAAAGATAGAATAAATATTCCCTCAAGTTCTATCGACCACCGATACAACTCTACGCACGCTTGACGTTCGCTTTACCTAGAACAAGTATGAAACTAGAAGTACTTTGTAGGTGTGATAGGATAGGTTTGCTAGATAATAAAGAGCACGTAAACATAAACTAGGGGATGTTTAGATAAAGATGCAATAAAATAAATATAGCGAGTGTGGAAAAGTGGTGGTAGGAGTTGTGAAATTCTCCCTAAGCAATTGATATGTTACTAGACCGGTGATCACTATTGCAATTCTATTTGAGTGAGAGGCATAAGCTAGCATACTTTCTCTTCTTGGATCATATGCACTTATGATTGGAACTCTAGCAAGCATCCGCAACTACTAAAGATTCATTAAGGTAAAACCCAACCATAGCATTAAAGCATCAAGTCCTCTTTATCCCATACGCAACAACCTACTTACTCGGGTTTGTGTTTCAATCACTCACGCAACCCACTATAAGTGAATCATGAACGCATTGCAACACCCTACAGCGGGAATCCCTCACGTTTGCGCGACACGGAGGGCACAATAGGACAGCACCAATAATAAAACATGCAACTCAAACCAATCATAGCAATTCATCAATCACCGATAGGACAACGAAAATCTACTCAGACATCATAGGATGGCAACACATCATTGGAAAATAACATGAAGCATAAAGCACCATGTTCAAGTAGAGGGTACAGCGGGATGCGGGAGAGTGGACCGCTGGATATAGATGGGGGAAGGTGATGGAGATGTTGGTGAAGATGGCGGAGGTGTTGGTGAAGATCGCGGTGATGATGATGGCCCCCGGCAGTGATGAAGCCATGTACCTAGGGTAGGGTCATGGCTCTGTCATAACTACCCTACCCAAGGACATCTCTAGAAGAAACCACCTGCCAATCGACTCAGAAGTGTTCCACTCGACGGACTCGAGGACACTCGACCATGAAGCCAAACACTCGACCATGAAGCCAACCACTCGACGGCCAGGAGATCTAAAGTCACTCTGCACGCCAACGGTCGGTCATTAAGTAGCTTTCATGGTCATCATAACACTTTATGTATAGCGTTACCAGTAACGCCCAACCTTAATGTATCTTAAACCCGGCATAACTGAGGGCCGGAGGGGTCTGGAGGACTCTATATAAGCCACCCCCTCCTCAGTGTAAAGGGTTCGCACCCCTGTAACTCATACGCATATAATCCAGTCGACCGCCTCCGGGCTCCGAGACGTAGGGTTGTTACTTCCTCCGAGAAGGGCCTGAACTCGTAAACCTCTTGCGTATACAACTACTCCATAGCTAGGATCTTGCCTCTCCATTAGTACCCCCCTACACTACTGTCAGACTTAGAACCACGACAGTTGGCGCCCACCGTGGGGCAGGTGTCTTAGCGACTTATTGGAGAGGTTGCAATTTTTTCCGATCTCCTTCATCATGGTTTCAGGCGGAGTTTTGGTTGAGGGCCGCGAGATCCATCTCGGCGCGCTCACGTTCGTCACCGACGACTCTGCTTGGCTTCAGGAGGCTCCGCTCGACATCGACGCGCTCCCAGTCCGCGGAGAGACGCACTTTCGCGCGCGCGTCCGCGGCGTCCTCCTGCGGCAACCGTCGACCCAGTATCGGTCAGTCGTTGTGTCATCCTCCCTCCCTGCTTCCCGCCGGCGCAAGCGCTCTGGTTGGTCGAGGCTTCAGCGGTGGGTGAGGCACGCGGCGGCCCGCCAGTCGGCCACCCCCCAAGTCGCGGCAATCGAGCCCGACGAATCTCTCTACGGCATGTTCGACTGGCTCCGCAGAGACTGCATCGGAGTGCGACAGCAGTGATCCAGCGGCGGAGGTTCGGATGGTTGATGGACCACGCGGTCCTCCCGGTTTTCCCGGCGCCGAAGAAGGCGACGGCGGAGGCGATCCGTCGCATGCCCATGAAGAGTATCGCCCCGAGCCACTCACTTCGCTGCAGAGGGTAGATCTTCGCCGCACGAACATGGATGCGCTACACACTCCTATCGTTGGAGAAACCCCTGAGGCTCGTGCCTTAGAGGACGAGCGCTTGGCCAACTTGGCTCAGCGCACTCGACTGGAGAACCTTCAGCGAGCACTCGACGAGCGTGCGCGGCAACGGGTTCCGGACTCCAGTCGACGTCAGTTCTTTCCACCATCGACTCAGGTATACCGAACTCCGATTCAGAATTTAGCAGCTGTGGCCCGTATTGCAGAGTCGATTCAGCCTTCCCAGTCAGAGGCTGGCAGAGGCTTGATGCAGATCAGAGATTTACTCCGGGCAGCAGGAGATCAAAATTCAGCTGTATCGCAGTCGCGGAATAGGATTCACAGCAGATCCGTAGCTGCAAATACAGTCCAGTCGGCTCACAGCCCCAGATCGCCCCCGAGGCGCGAAGCGCGTGGAGACCGGCATGATCAGTACAAGAACCGTGAGCAGTACGATCACCGAATCGATCGCGATGATCGACGTCGAGTGCCTTCCCCTCCCCCAAGGGAAGGATCGTACGTGCCTCGACAGCAGGATGATACACGCCAGCACGGTGTTGGGCGAAGGATTCCAGTCGACCCCAGGGAACCAGGCTTTGATGCGAGATCCATCATCGTTCAAGGTCTGATTGACAGGAACAGAGCTCACCGAGAGGGTCACGACAAAGATGTGCCCACCAGCAGCAGAGTGCATGTATCAGGACCAGAGTGTTTCAGCAGAGCCATCAGGGCCGCGGTGATTACTCCCAACTTCAGGTTGGCGACTGGAGTCACTAAGTTCACTGATGAGTCCAAGCCTGATACTTGGCTTGAGGACTACCGAGTGGCTGTTCAGATCGGCGGCGGCACTGATGAGGTGGCCATGAAGCATCTGCCCCTTATGTTGGAGGGCTCAGCCAGAGCATGGCTGAATCAGTTAGCACCCAGCAGCATTTACACTTGGGAAGATCTTTCCCGAGTGTTTGTCAGAACGTTTGAAGGAACTTGCAAGCGACCAGCAGGATTGACAGAGCTGCAAACTTGTGTGCAGAAGTCGAATGAGACTTTGAGAGATTACATCCAGAGATGGATCACATTGCATCACACGGTAGAAAATGTATCTGATCACCAGGCAGTCTGTGCCTTCAAGGAAGGCGTTAAGTACAGAGAGCTGAACCTGAAATTCGGTCGAACCGGAGACATGTCTCTGAGTCGAATGATGGAGATAGCCACCAAGTATGCCAATGGTGAAGAAGAGGATTGGCTCCGGAGTGGCAAGCACAAGTCAGTCGCCCACGAAACCGGAGGAGGGAACTCCACTCGGAAGCAGAAACGGAAAGCCGAGCCAGCTGCTCCTGGAGAAGCCTTAGCCGTGACTCAACGAAAGTTTAAAGGGAAGCCCAAAGGGCCTTGGAACCCTAAGAAGGTGAAAGACAAGGAGGGAAATGACGTGATGGATTTGCCATGCCACATCCACACGAAGAAAGATGAAGAGGGTAACTTCATTTACCCGAAACATACCACTCGACAGTGTCGGCTCTTGATCCAGCAATTCCAGGGGAAACAGCCCAAGGATAAGGAAAAGGAGTCGGACAAAGTTGATGACACAGAGGATAGTGATGATGGGTATCCCCAGGTCAATTCCACCCTGATGATTTTTGCTGACGTTGAAAGCAAAAGTCGATTGAAAGTTATCAACCGAGAAGTAAATATGGTTGCTCTGGCAACACCCAATTATCTGAAATGGTCTCAGAATGCCATCACGTTCGACCAGTCTGATCACCCGACACACATAGCCACCCCTGGGAGGCAAGCTCTGGTGGTCCACCCACTTGTCGAAGGCACTCGACTGACTAAAGTGTTGATGGATGGTGGCAGTAGCTTGAATATACTGTACGCAGAGACACTAAAAGGGATAGGCATTCCGATGTCCAGACTCAGTACCAGCAACATGAGTTTCTATGGAGTCATTCCTGGCAAGAAGGCTGCGTCACTCGGCCAGATTGCTCTTGATGTGGTTTTTGGTGATTCCAAAAATTTCCGCAAAGAAAAGTTGACATTTGAAGTTGTGGATTTCGAGAGTGCCTACCATGCTATTTTGGGAAGACCAGCTTATACACGTTTTATGGCTCGACCATGCTACGTGTACCTCAAATTGAAGATGCCTGGCCCCAAAGGTGTGATCACTATTACTGGCAATCGGAAGAAGGCGGAAGAGTGCTTTCAGAAGGGCTCAAAGATCGCCGATGCTCAGATGGTAGCAGAAGAGTGGCAGGAACACCAGAAAAGTGCAGACCCGAGTGATTTGTTGCGAGCCAAGAAGCCCGCTACGGAATCAGCATTTCAGTCGTCCGGTGAGACAAAACCGGTTCACATGCACCCGACCGACCCCAATGCTGCTCCGACTCATATCTCCACAACGCTCGACCCCAAATAGGAAGAAGCGCTCATCCAGTTCCTCCGTGAGAACTGGGACATCTTCGCATGGAAACCTTCTGACATGCCGGGTGTTCCCAGGGGGCTGGCTGAGCACCGTCTACGAGTCGACTCAAAGGCGAAACCTGTCAAAGAACATCTCCGACGGTCCGCCGTCCAGAAAAGGAAGGCCATTGGCAAGGAGGTGGCTCGGCTCTTAGCAGCAGAGTTTATCCGTGAAATTTACCACTCCGGGAGGCTCGCCAATGTTGTCATGGTCGCCAAGAAGGACAAGTCACTTCGCACGTGCATTGACTTTAAACATATCAATCGGGCCTTCCTCAAAGATCATTTTCCTATCCCCCGCATCGACCAAATAGTCGACTCGACTGCGGGGTGTGAGCGACTGTCTTTCTTAGACGCCTATTCCGGGTACCATCAGATCCATCTGTATGGACCCGATGAGATCAAAACAGCTTTCATCACCCCATTCGGGTGCTTTTGCTATGTCACCATGCCATTCGGCCTCAAGAATGTCGGAGCCACATTCATGAGGATGATTCAGAAGTGTTTACTCACCCAAATCAGTCGGAATGTGGAAGCGTACATGGATGATATTGTGGTCAAGTCACGGGAAGGTTCCAACCTCAGGAGGTATGATATCAAGCTTAATCCATCAAAGTGCACATTCGGAGTTTCCGGCGGAAAATTACTCGGTTTTCTCGTTTCCGAACGAGGAATCGACGAAAGTCCAGAGAAAGTGGGCACTATACTCCGAATGAAACGACCTGTGTGTGTGCACGATGTTCAGAAGCTTACTGGTTGCTTGGCCGCTTTAAGTCGATTCATCTCTCGCCTCGGTGAAAAGGCATTGCCTCTTTACTGACTGATGAAGAAGTCAGACAAATTCGAGTGGACTCCTGAAGCTGATGCTGCGTTTGCAGAGCTAAAAGCCCTGCTCTCCACCCAGCCGGTGCTTGCTGCTCCGATCAGCAAAGAGCCTTTGCTGCTTTACGGTCGAGCGGGAAGAAGAAGGAAAAGCCTTCAAAGTTCAGTGCCCAGTATATTATATTTCTCAAGTTCTAACCCCATCAAAGCAAAGATACCCTCACTATCAGAAGCTTGTATATGGGATTTATATGACCACGAAGAAAGTTGCTCATTACTTCTCTGACCATACCATTACAGTCGTCAGCGACGCCCCATTGTCAGAGATTCTGCACAACAGAGATGCAACTGGTCGAGTGGCAAAATGGGCGATTGAACTCCTTCCCCTGGATATCAGATTTGAGGCAAAGAAAGTTATCAAGTCCCAAGCAATAGCAGATTTCCTCGCCGAGTGGACTGAACAGCAACTGCCGACTCAAGTTCACTCGGAGCACTGGACCATGTTCTTTGATGGCTCTAAGATGCTGAATGGTTCCAGTGTTGGGGTAGTGTTGGTTTCCCCCCGAGGAGATAAGCTCAGATATGTACTCCAGATTCACTTTGATTCCTCCAACAACGAAGCAGAATACGAAGCACTTTTGTATGGGTTGCGTATGGCCATTTCACTCGGCGTCTGTCGCCTTAGGATCTACGACGACTCAGATTTGGTGGTTAACCAAGTGATGAAGGAGTGGGACGTCAAAAGCCCAGCCATGACTGGTTACTGCAATGCAGTAAGAAAGCTGGAGAAGAAATTCGAGGGGTTAGAACTTCATCATATACCCCGACTGAAAAATCAAGCAGTTGATGACTTGGCAAAGATAGGTTCCAAGAGAGAAGCCATTCCCAGTGGTGTGTTTTTCGAACATATCCACGCACCGTCAGTTCAAGAGGATCCTTTCACCGAAGAAGCCCCGCAGCCAAAAATTGCCACGGATCCGACTGAAGTCGAGGTCCCAGCCGTGGTCGACTTGATCATGGAAGTTTTGGTTATCACTCCCGACTGGACAGTGCCGTACATCGCGTATATCCTAAGGAAAGAGCTCCCAGAGAATGAAGAAGAGGCTCGACAGATCGTTCGTCGATCCAAGGCCTTTACTGTGATGAAGGGACAGTTGTACAAAGAAAGCGCGACTGGAGCCAGTCAGAAATGTATAACGCCAGAAGAGGGTCGGATAATTCTTAATGACATCCACTCGGGGACCTGTGGCCATCATGCGTCCTCTCGGACTATTGTGGCTAAAGCATACCGAGCGGGTTTTTACTGGCCCAGAGCAAATGAAATGGCGAAAGAGATAGTCGACAAGTGTGAAGGATGTCAGTTCTACTCCAATATGTCGCACAAGCCCGCCTCAGCCCTGAAGACCATTCCAATCGTCTAGCCCTTCGCTGTTTGGGGATTAGATATGGTTGGACCACTGAGAACTGGCAGGAGCGGCTTCACCCATGTACTGGTGGCAGTCGACAAGTTCACCAAGTGGATCGAAGCCAAGCATATAAGGAATCTTGATGCCGGCACTACTATCAGCTTCATCAGAGAGTTGATATTCAGATATGGAGTTCTGCATAGCATCATCACTGATAATGGGTCAAACTTTGATTCTGACCAATTCAAAGCCTTTTGCACTTCTCAAGGCACACGAGTCGACTACGCTTCCGTCGCTCACGCCAGTCGAATGGACAAGCAGAAAGATCTAACGGCCTAATTCTCAAAGGACTGAAACCCCGTTTGATGCGTGATCTCAAACACGCAGCAGGCGCGTGGGTCGACGAACTTCCATCAGTTCTTTGGGGATTGAGGACTACTCCTAATCGGTCGACTGGGCGAACTCCGTTCTTTCTAGTCTATGGAGCCGAAGCAGTTCTGCCGAGCGACCTGCTTCACAACGCACCTCGAGTTGAACTCTACTCTAAAGTTGAAGCAGAACAAGCCCGGCAGGACACAGTCGACCTTCTGGAAGAAGAAAGAGAGATGGCCATGATCCGATCGACCATCTATCAGCAAGACTTGCGTCGATTCCATGCCAGAAACGTGAAGAGTCGAGCCTTCCAAGAAGGAGACTTGGTCCTCCGAGTGGACCAACAGAAGCCACACAAACTTGCCCCTACTTGGGAAGGCCCCTTCATCGTCACCAAAGTTCTCCACAATGGGGCATACCGTCTCTACAATGTCGGTCGCCAGATTGATGAGCCACGAGCTTGGAATGCGGATCTGCTCCGCCCCTTTTACACTTAAGTACTCACTCAGATGAGATGTAATGAAAGTACTCCTGTAGTTTGTTTATCAAAAACAAAAGTGTTATAATTTTCCAATTAATTGTTGTTGCTTTTGTTTATGTAAGAAATCCCCCAGTGGGTGGCTTAGCTGTGAATCTGTTTCGCCTAAGTTTGTAAAACAATTTCCTACCAAGTGACGAGCAAGCCTTTCACTCGGAGGCTTAGCTGCGAATCCGTTTCGCCTAAGTGTTTGAAATCCTACCGAGTGGAGAGTCTGCCTACCACTCGGAGGCTTAGCTGCAGCCCAGTGCTCGCCTAAGTTTGAAAAATCCTACCGAGTGGAGAGTCTGCCTCCCACTCGGAGGCTTAGTTGCAGCCCAGTGCTCGCCTAAGTTTGAAAAATCCTATCGAGTGGAGAGCAATCCTCCCACTCGTGGGCTTAGCTGCAGTCCAGTACTCGCCTAAGTGTTTGAAATCCTACCGAGTGGAGAGCAATCCTCCCACTCGGGGGCTTAGCTGCAGCCCAGTGCTCGCGTAAGTTTGAAAAATCCTACCGAGTGGAGAGCAAACCTCCCACTCGGGGGCTTAGTTGTAGTCCAGTACTCGCCTAAGTGTTTAAAATCCT
>NC_057804.1:11033340-11052479 GCF_018294505.1 Triticum aestivum
TTCTCCTTCGGAGCTACAGCACAAATACAATGTGCGCTCTGCAAGGGCAACGAGGTGCAGGTCGGCTGCTACCTTCTCCTTCGGAGCTAGGGCACAAATACAATGTGCGCTTTGCAAGGACGACGAGGTGCAGGTCGACTGCTACCTTCTCCTTCGGAGCTCCGCCACAAATACAATGTGCGCTCCATCCCGACCCGCAAGGACGCGGGTCGACTGCCATCTGTGCTCCATCCCTGCCTGCAAGAGTGCGTCACAAGCACTAAAATATATTCCGAGTGAAGGACAATGTTCGCTCGAAGGCAAATGCAAACATATTCAACGGCAAAGCCAAGTTCAGATAGCATTCTACGGGTCCAGAAGTGCTCAGGCATCAAGCCTGTTAAAGTTTATCAGTTACAAAACCACTCAGCATTCCAAGGCAAATTTAAGGCATCAAGCATAAAAGTTTTTTACTCCTCCGGTGGAGGACTGGAAGGCGCGACAAACTGGTCCAGGTCGATTCCATCTGCAATCCGAGTGGCAGCTGCAATGAAGGTCTCCATGAAAGATTGGAAGTCATGCTTCTTGGTATTGGCCACCTTGAGGGACGCCAGCTTTTCCTCCCGTGCATCCTTGCAGTGAACACGAACCAAAGACAGAGCAACATCAGCACCACACCTGGCGGAAGACTTCTTCCATTCTTGCACTTGACCTGGAACTTCATTCAGTCGAGTCATCAGAGACTCGAGGTCATTCTGAAGCGTCTCCCTTGGCCAGAGTGTCGTGTCGATTCGCGACGCCGCAACCTTCAGTCAAGCAAGATAGTCAACCACACCAGCGACACGAGACTCCAGTTGGAGCACGTTGATGGCAGTTTCGTCCTTCACAGGAGAGTTGATAGGATCCAGGCCTGTCTCCACTCGACTGGTCTCTTCCTCGAAGTTTTGGCAGAATTCTGTAAACACAACTCAGGGATAAGCCAGCAGTTCTATGATAAGTCAGTGATTACAAGTCAGTCGGGCAGGAGAGATTACCCTCAAGCATGATGAATAGCTTCTTGGCGAGCCCTCCTAGATAAGCCTCCAGATCGTTCTTCTTCCCCACCAGTTCACTAGCCTTGTCACTCAGAGCTATCTTGTCATTCTTCAGACGGCTGACTTCCTTGTTGGCCGCGTCGAGAGCAGCTTTCAGGTTGGCGTTCTCTTCTTCAAGTTTGCTGACTGAAGCCATCTTCTCCTCCGCAAGCTTCGTTTTGTCCAAAGCCGCCTTCTGCGCCTCAGCAAGTTCCTGGTCCTTCTTGTTCAGAGCCACCTTCGTTTTTTCTGCAAAGTGACAAGGAGGTCAGAATCAATAATGGGCAGAAGGATGCAAACAGTCGTCAAGTTCTCACCAATCATACCTTTTGCCTCGTCCTTCGCCTTCTGAAAGTTCTCTTGAACAAGTTTCAAGTCAAGGTCGAGCTGGATATGTTTCTTTTCCCATTCAGTATAACGAGCCACAAGCTCGCAAGATTTCTGCAAAAATTCAGTCAACAGATATCAAAGAGAGGTTGCTTCCGAGTAACTAAGAGAAAAACCGTAGCATTTTTAAGACTACAGTCGAATCAAAATATTCAACAGTAGTCTCGAGGACTACACCCAATGGATGCACTCACCATGCCCCCATTAGTTTTATGGACTTGATCCGATCAGTCGACCGAAAGGAACAAAGAGATTATGGTTCCAAAATCATAGCTAACTGCCAGCAGTTAGTCTTGGTCTCATCACGATCTACAAAAAAAAGGATCTTCAGACTACAGTCGACTGCCAGCAGTCCACCGTAGTCTCGGGGACTACACCCAGTGGGTGCACTCAGCGTGCCCCCACCGGTTCCAAGATTCCATCCGACATGGTCCGACCAGATCGACTAAAGAAGTTGGAATGAGGAGATTCAAAATACGAAGACTATAGTCGACTGCCAGCAGTCGACCATAGTCTCGGAGACTACACCCAGTGGGTGCACTCAGCGTGCCCCCACCAGTTCCAAACATCAATCGACGCACCCAGTGGGTGTACAGACTCAAAGATCTTCGGAAAGAAAGTCTTCAGATAGCATATCTTAACAGAACAGGCGGTGACCAACTAACCTGGACATTGCTCTGAAGGGCTGAGCTCGCATCATAAGCCGCTTGGCTGGCTTCCCGGATCGCCTTCACCCGCTCCATCATAATCCCGCCTGGCGTATAGCCTCCTTAGCAGCACCCGCTTGGTCCTCTGGGACGTGGTGTGTGGAAAAAAGGGAGGGCGGATCAGCAGTCAACGACGAAGGCCGGGCACTCGTCAGCGGCACATCGAAGGTCACATAATGCCGAGTGACATCGCCACCTTCTTGAACCAGTACCTCAGGCACTGATGCAGTCCGAGTGGCCTTGCCAGCCGGCGCCTTTCTGTTTCTCCTCGCCCTCAGTGGCACCTCGTCGTCATCATCAGGGAGATCAATGACATGATGAGGAGCTGCAAGATAAATCCAGAGTCGGAAACGAAATCCAATCGACCAAAAGTGAAAATGCTAGAGAGCGTACCAGGGTTGGAGGTGGCAGCGTCTTCCATTTCCTGGTCGTCGTTCTCGGCGGAGGTCTCGGAGGTAGCAGCACTGCAGATTTCAGAAATCAGTCGGTCAGTCGGTGAGTCGACCAGAAGTTCGTCCGAGCTAAACAAGGAAACGCAAGTTCTGCTGTTACCCGGAGATAGTGGGAATGACCATTCTCATCTTGGGCAAGGCCTTCGGCGGCTTTGACGGCTTCGGCTGCTTCGGCGCTTTCTCAGTCGGCGTCGGAGAAGCCGCCCGAGGACGCTTGGACGACTGCACAACAGGCGCGACCGCCTTGCCACGCTCACCCGCGGGGTCGTGGGCAAGCTTGGACCGCCTTTCCGTGCGAGGAGGATCGACTTCCATTTCCTCCTCCTCCTCGCTGGAGTCGTCTTCAACCTCTTCCCCCTCGCCGTCAGATTGCCACTCCTCCTCCTCACTTTCACCTCCACTCGCCTCTCCCTCCTCGGCTTGTTCCTACTCCCCGTTGGGCATCGAGTACATCTCAGTCGTAGGCTAGAAGACAACAAACAAGACAAAAGTCAGTCGACTGATTTTAAGCAAACAGAATGGAGAAAGCGGAACCGCAGTCGGAAATGCAGAATAAGACCTTGTCTACTTCATATGATTGGTCGAGTGGGACAATCCTCCGGGCTCCTCGGGGGTTGTCTTTGTTCCCTGTGATGCTCGCCATCCACCGCTCCAGCGTGGCAGCGTCAATCTTCTCCGGATGGATCCGAGTGGTGTCCTCGATGCCAGAATACAGCCACATTGGATGATCTCAAGCTTGGAGCGGCTGGATGCGTCGTCGGAGGAAGACCTCCAAGAGGTCCATGCCAGTCACCCCGTCACGGATGAGCTGCACGACACGCTCGACCAACACCTTCACCTGCACCTTCTCTTCCGGGACCACCTTCAAACAGGAGGGCTTCCTCACTCGTTCCATGGAAAAGGGAGGGAGCCCAGTCGACTGCCCTGGCGTCGGCTGGTCTTTGCAATAGAACCAGGCCGACTGCCATCCACGGACAGAGTCGGGCAAAATTATAATCGGAAAGGAGCTTTTCCCTCTCAATTGAACCCCAAGACCCCCAGACATCTGAATCACGTGTGTCCTCTCATCACTCGGATTGGCCTTCTTCACCGTCTGGGAGCGACAGGTGAAGTTGTGCTTGAAAAGACCCCAATCAGGCCGGCAACCCAAGAAATTCTAGCACAAAGACACATAAGCAGCGAGGTACACGATGGTGTTGGGTGTGAAGTGGTGGAGTTGTGCCCCAAAGAAATTCAGAAATCTCCGAAAGAAAGGGTGGGGCGGCAAAGAAAACCCGTGGTCGACGTGGGTGGCCAAGAGAACGCACTCACCCTCCTGAGGCTGCGGCTCCAACTCCCTCCCCGGGAGCCGCGCCGATCCATGGGGGATCAGCCCTCCGTCGTCCAGGTCGTCAAGATCCGCTTGACTAATTGTCGAGCGGATCCAGTCGCCCTGGATCTAGCCCGGCGGCAAGCCGGTCCTCGATGAAGATCCTCCGACTGGTTCCCCTCCCCTACGCCTTCGCCGTCGCTTTCTTCGCCCGCTCCAGGGCCGCCGTCTTCTCTTTCACCATCGTCACCGGCGAGGCACGCTCGGAGCAGCAGTGCTGAGGCAGAAGCGAACGCGGCGGAGGAGTCTGGAGAAGAGAGGGGGGGAATGAGGGCGCACTGTTCAAAAACCCCCGTCCGGCGCCTTATATAAGGTTGCTTCCGAGTGACTGACATGTAGGCCCGGACGATCCTGTCAAATCCCGCAACAGTCGCGCACACGATACGTGGCGAGGAGATCGATGCGCCCCTGCCTTATCCCATCCGATTGCTGCGGCCTCGCTCCGCCCCGCGCGCTTCCCAAAATTCGAATCCTGCGAAATCCGCGGGTTGCAGAACAAGTCGTCAGACGAAAGATCTCCTCCGCTCTGTCGCTCGGAGCTCTCCAAGTGAAAAACTTCACTCGACGGATACAAAGAATGGATCAAGGCGACTAAAAAAGAAGTTGGTGCCTTCACCTAAAGTTCATTGATCGAGTACAAGACATACTCATAGCACGAAAAATGGGTCGAAAGAGTTCTCAACTCCTTCCCCACTCAAACCTCGATCCATTCGGGGGCTAATGATGAAGCCATGTACCTAGGGTAGGGTCACGGCTCTGTCATAACTACCCTACCTAAGGACATCTCTAGAAGAAACCACCTGCCAATCGACTCAGAAGTGTTCCACTCGACGGACTCGAGGACACTCGACCATGAAGCTAAACACTCGACCATGAAGCCAACCACTCGACGGCCAGGTCATTAAGTAGCTTTTATGGTCATCATAACACTTTATGTATAGCGTTACCAGTAACGCCCAACCTTAATGTATCTTAAACCCGGCATAACTGAGGGCCGGAGGGGTCAGGCGGACTCTATATAAGCCACCCCCCTCCTCAGTGTAAAGGGTTCGCACCCCTGTAACTCATACGCATATAATCCAGTCGACCGCCTTCGGGCTCCGAGACGTAGGGCTGTTACTTCCTCCGAGAAGGGCCTGAACTCGTAAACCTCTTGCGTATACAACTACTCCATAGCTAGGATCTTGCCTCTCCATTAGTACCCCCCCTACACTACTGTCAGACTTAAAAGCACGACAAGCAGCGCTCCGGCGCCACCAGAAGCAAGGGGGAGAGAGGGCCCCTTCTTCTTCTTCTTCCTTGACCTCCTCCCTAGATGGTAGAAGGGTTTCCCCGCTGGTCCTTGGCACCCATGGCGTGGGAGGGGCGAGAGCCCTTCCGAGATTGGATCTATCTCTCTGTTTCTGCATTCTTTAACTCTACCCCTTCACCGTTTCCTTTATATCTGGAGATCCGTAACTTCGATTGGGGTGAATCTTTCGCCTAGATTTTTCTCATAAAATTAGCTTTCTTGCGGCAAAATAAGGGCATCAACCGCCTTACGGGTGGCCCACGAGAGTCCAGCGCGCGCCCAGGGGGGTGGGCGCGCCCCCTGTCCCGTGGGCGCACCCCCCTATCTCGTGGCCACCTCGGACACTGTTTCGCGTTTATTCTTCCTCCGGAAAATCCCAAATATTCGAAAATAATTCTCCGTCCGTTTTTATCCCGTTTGGATTCTGTTTGATATTGGTTTTCTGCAAAACATAAAACATGCAACAGACAGGAACTGGCACTGGGCACTGGATCAACATGTTAGTCCCAAAAATAGTATAAAAAGTTGCCAAAAGTATATGAAAGTTGAATAATATTAGCATGGAACAATAAAAAATTATAGATACGACGGAGACGTATCACCTACCACCAGGCACCGTGGTGGTAGGATTGTACAACCTACCGCCAGTGGCCCTGGCGGTAGGTGCCTTGATGGCGCCTGACGGCCGTTTGCCGGGGCTGACGTGGAAAAGGGCCTACTGCCAGGGCCCATGGCGGTAGTTGCACAGTGATCACACGTGTACTAGGTGCCGGCCGGACACTGCACATCTCTCCATCTTCCTCTTATCTTTTTTTTCCTTTTTTCAAAAATCTCTCCATCCTCCCCTCCTCAACGGCACAAATGTTGAACCTCAAAAAAAGGCACAAATGTACTGGCCAGACACCAAAAAGCGCCATGGATTCACTTGTTCTCCGTGCCTCGTCTGCCCTGTTTAGCTTTATCGATCGTTACCGTTAACTAATCCACAGGTTGAAGCCAATTGGTGTCGTTCTTGACGGTAGATTCCCTTTCTTTTCCTAATTCTACCCAAGAAAAGGGAGAGTATATTTTCCTTCCGAGCAAGACGCATGTCCACCACGCCGCAGACGCATGTCTTACATCCACAACCGCATGGCTCCCGTTTCTCTACCTCTCCCGTGGATTGCTAGCCAGAGGTGAACATGGTCGCGCCGGCCACTCACGCGCCCATGGCCGTCGACCTCAACGCCACACATGCGGTCGGAGGGTCGTCCACCGGGGGCCAAAGGAAACATGCGCGTAAAATCACCGTCGACATGCGTCCCGACGCCCGCAACCAATTCGACACAAAGCACACAACGTCGGCGACCACGGATGATGACACGACCAATTGTTTCAGCATGGAGAACATCATTTTCGAGCGCGGGGCACCGCTGAACTGCATCTGCCCACCCGGCCTGTTGCTGACGCCCCGGTCCAGCAGCGACCGACGGAGGGCAATGCGGAGCGCTGCTAGCTCCTCCTCGCTGGGTGCCCAAGAGCCATCAGAATCCGTGGCGGCCTTTTAGCCACTCCGGTAGGTCGGATTCACTGTCGGACATGGCGGGCGGGGGAAGATGAAGTGGTTTTGGGAGAAAAGTGGAGAGGTTGTGTGAGTACGGACTGAGTTTGACTAGGGTTTGCTTGTCGGTCTCTAGATATTTGTGAGGGCTAGAGTGGGGTCGTTGCGGGCCATAGCGGGCCAGGCGACCCAGTTATCCGCTGATGCAAAGCGTACGAACGCAGCGCACTCGTCCTGCACTGGGCCGCAGCGGGGTGCTAGCACAGTGAGTGGCTGAAATGCTACTACTGTACGTGTGATGTACTAATATGTGTACAATGCAGTGCAGTACCTATCTCAACGGAATGGACTTCAATGGAATATGTGCATGCTGGCGGGTTACCCAACCTACTGGGTCACAAGATTAAGTCAATCACGATCTGCTAAGTGTTAGAAGGACGGGAGTGATGAGAATATATTTACAGAATTATTGCATTAATATTCAGAATAGTCTGGAGAAGATTACTGCATGGTGCGGCCGTCGCCGCCCGAGGCTCACTCCCTCGACGACCAAGGCCGAGCCACCGCCGACGGAGCCCATCGAGCACTACGTATGGACCGGACAACTACGCGAGTGGGTCGGCGCGCCCCCTGTTTGGCTCGGCGCGACGCGGCGCAGGAAACCGCCTACCTTGAGCAGTGGAAACAGCGCGCGCTGGCGTACGAGCACACCGACTGCGAGCGGCCCATGCAGGATCGAGCGCGAAGAGGAGGAGGATCAGGAGCGTCGTGCCCGCGCCGCAGCAGTGCAGCCGGCGCAGCAGGCCGACGTGGCCCGGGCCTGGGAGTCGGCGTTCCCCTGGGTTGGCCCGGCGCCAGAGCTCATCGACCTCACCGGCCCGGGGGAGGAGGACGACGCCTAGGGTAGCGCGAGGGGAGACGTAGTTTTTTTATGTTTGTTAATTTAGTTTATTTATGTGGACTCTCACAGATGTTTGACTGGAGTTTTACCCTTCAATTATGCTTGTTTGCAAGGGTTATTTTTCTCAAGTCCGCATGCAAAAAAATGCGATGGGTCGGCGTTGGATGCGCCGACCTAAAACCAAAAGCGAACACAAGCGCCCGCTTGGCCGACCTAAGCGGATAAAATGCAGACAAATCACGCGTTCGTTTTGGTCATCCGGTTGGAGCTACTCTTGATCCACCCCTCTATTGCAACGTCTACCTCGGGGCCAGGGCCCAGGGGGCGCACGAGCGCAGACGACGACCTAATTATCCACTGACGAGCGTACGGACGCAGCACTGGGCCGCACTGCAGTGGCTAAATTTCATGTTTTGACCCTTTTTGGATACTATTTCAGGATCTAACCCTCCTTCGAATTTTTTTTGGGATTTGACCCTTTCGCTTACTGATAACCCACAAGTGTAGGGGATCGCAACAGTTTTCGATAAGTAAGAGTGTCAAACCCAACGAGGAGCTAAAGGTAGAATAACTATTCCCTCAAGTTCTATCGACCACCGATATAACTCTACGCACGCTTGACGTTCGCTTTACCTAGAACAAGTATGAAACTAGAAGTACTTTGTAGGTGTGATAGGATAGGTTTGAAAGATAATAAAGAGCACGTAAATATAAACTAGGGGCTGTTTAGATAAAGATGCAATAAAGTAAATATAGCGAGTGTGGAAAAGTGTTGGTAGGAGTTGTGAAATTGTCCCTAAGCAATTGACTATGTTACTAGACCGGTAATCACTATTGCAATTCTATTTGAGGGAGAGGCATAAGCTAACATACTTTCTCTTCTTGGATCATATGCACATATGATTGGAACTCTAGCAAGCATCTGCAACTACTAAAGATTCATTAAGGTAAAACCCAACCATAGCATTAAAGCATCAAGTCCTCTTTATCCCATACGCAAGAACCTACTTACTCGGGTTTGTGTTTCAGTCACTCACGCAACCCACTATAAGCGAATCATGAACGCATTGCAACACCCTACAGCGGGAATCCCTCACGCTTGCGCAACACGGAGGGCACAATAGGACAGCACGAATAATAAAACATGCAACTCAAACCAATCATAGCAATTCATCAATCACCGATAGGATAACGAAAATCTACTCAGACATCATAGGATGGCAACACATCATTGGAAAATAATATGAAGCATAAAGCACCATGTTCAAGTAGAGGGTACAGCGGGATGCGGGAGAGTGGACCGCTGGATATAGATGGGGGAAGGTGATGCAGATGTTGGTGAAGATGGCGGAGGTGTTGGTGAAGATCGCGGTGATGATGATGGCCCCCGGCAGCGCTCCGGCGCCACCGGAAGCAAGGGGGAGAGAGGGCCCCTTCTTCTTCTTCTTCCTTGACCTCCTCCCTAGATGGGAGAAGGGTTTCCCCTCTGGTCCTTGGCTCCCATGGCGTGGGAGGGGCGAGAGCCCCTCCGAGATTGGATCTATCTCTCTGTTTCTGCGTTCTCTGATCTACCCCTTCACCGTTTCCTTTATATCTGGAGATCCGTAAATCCGATTAGGGTGAATCTTTCCCCCAGATTTTTCTCATAAAATTAGCTTTCTTGCGGCAAAAGAAGGGCATCAACCACCTTACGGGTGGCCCACGAGAGTCCAGGGCGCGCCCAGGGGGGTGGGCGCGCCCCCCTATCTCGTGGCCACCTCGGACACTGTTTCGCGTTGATTATTCCTCCGGAAAATCCCAAATATTCCAAAATAATTCTCCCGTTTGGATTCCGTTTGATATTGGTTTTCTGCGAAACATAAAACATGCAACAGACAGGAACTGGCACTAGGCACTGGATCAATATGTTAGTCCCAAAAATAGTATAAAAAGTTGCCAAAAGTATATGAAAGTTGAATAATATTGGCATGGAACAATCAAAAATTATAGATACAATGGAGACGTATCAGCATCCCCAAGCTTAATTCCTGCTCGTCCTTGAGTAGGTAAATGATAAAAAAAGATAATTTTTGATGTGGAATGCTACCTAGCATAATCTTGATCATATGTCTAATCATGGCATGAATATTAAGACACGAGTGATTCAAAGCAATAGTCTATCATTTGACATAAAAAACAATAATACTTCAAGCGTACCAATAAAGAAATAATGTCTTTTCAAAACAACAAGGCCAAAGCAAGCTTATCCCTACAAAATCATACAGTTTGGCCATGCTTCATCTTCGTCACACAAACATGCTCCCATCATGCACAACCCCGATGACGAGCCGAGCAATTGGTTCATACTTTTTAACGCACTTCAGCCTTTTCAACCCTCACGCAATACATGAGCGCAAGCCATGGATATAGCACTATATGTGGAATAGAATATAATGATGGAGGTTATGTGGAGAAGACAAAAAAGGAGAAGTTCTCACATCGACGCGGCTAATAAACGGGCTATGGAGATGCCCATCAATTGATGTCAATGCAAGGAGTAGGGATTGCCATGCAACGGATGCACTAGAGCTATAAGTGTATGAAAGCTCAAACTGAAAACTAAGTGGGTGTGCATCCAACTTGCTTGCTCATGAAGACCTAGGGCATTTGAGGAAGCCCATCGTTGGAATATACAAGCCAAGTTCTTTGGCCTTCCTTTTTTTTCCTTTTTCTTTTTTTATGGGGCAATGCTCTATAATGATGATCATCACACTTTTATTTACTTACAACTTGATATTACAATTCGATACTAGAACAAAGATATGACTCTATATGAATGCCTCCGGCGGTGTACCGGGATGTGCAATGATCTAGCGTAGCAATGACATCAAAAAAAGGACAAGCCATGAAAACATCATGCTAGCTATCTTACGATCATGCAAAGCAATATGACAATAAATGTTCAAGTCATGTATATGATGCTGATGGAAGTTGCATGGCAATATATCTCGGAATGGCTATGGAAATGCCATGATAGGTAGGTATGGTGGCTGTTTTGAGGAAGATATAATGAGGCTTATGTGTGATAGAGCGTATCATATCACGGGGTTTGGATGCACCGGCGAAGTTTGCACCAACTCTCGAGGTGAGAAAGGGCAATGCACGGTACCGAAGAGGCTAGCAATGATGGAAAGGTAAAAGTGCGTATAATCCATGGACTCACATTAGTCATAAAGAACTCATATACTTATTGCAAAATTTTATTAGCCCTCAAAGTAAAGTACTACTACGCATGTCCCTAGGGGGATAGATTGGTAGGAAAAGACCATCGCTCGTCCCCGACTGCCACTCATAAGGAAGACAATCAAAGAAACACCCATGCTTCAAATTTGTCACACAACGGTTACCATACGTGCATGCTACGGGACTTGCAAACCTCAACACAAGTGTCTCTACAATCCGCAACCACCCACTAGCATGACTCTAATATCACCATCTTTATATCGCAAAACTATTGCAAGGAATCAACAATATCATATTCAGCGTTCTACAAGTTTATGTAGGATTTTATGACTAACCATGTGAATGACCAATTCCTATCATCTCTCTAAATAGATATAAGTGAAGCAAGAGAGTTTAATTATTTCTACAAAAGATATGCCCCCGCTCTAACAAATATAAATGAAGCAAAAGAGAATTCTACAAATGGCGGTTTTCTATGTGAAGAGAAACAGGCAATCCAAACTTCAAATGATATAAGTGAAGCACATGAAGCATTCTATAAAGCCACTCTCAAAAGATCTAAGTGAAGTGCAATGAGCATTCTATAAATCAACCAAGGACTATCTTATACCAGCATGGTGGATAAAAGAAAAGTGAAAACTAAATGCAAAAGATGCTCCAAGTTTGCACATATCGCATGAACGAAACGAATCCGAAAACATACCGATACTTGTTGAAAAAAGAGGGGATGCCTTCCGGGGCATCCCCAAGCTTAGACGCTTGAGTCTCCTTGAATATTTACTTGGGGTGCCTTGGGCATCCCCAAGCTTGAGCTCTTGCCTCTCTTCCTTTTCCTCATATCGAGACATCCTCGATTAGACACTTCATCCACACAAAACTTCAACAGAAAACTCGGTAAGATCCGTTAGTACAGTAAAGCAAATCACCACTCTAAGTACTGTAGAAAACCAATTCATATTTTATTTTTGCATTGTGTATACTGTAATATAACTTTTTCATGGCTTAATCCACTAATATAAATTGATAGTTTCATCAAAACAAGCCAACTATGCATCAAAAACAGAATCTGTCAAAAACAGAACAGTCTGTAGCAATCTGAACATTCACCATACTTCTCGTACCCCAGAAATTCTACCAAAATTAGGAAACATAAACAAGTTGTACAGAAAGACAGTGCAAAAAGAATCAGAACCATTTGACTCTCCAGTTAAAAATGTAAAATCGAGCACTACAGCCAAAGTTTCTGTCCTGCACCGTACAAACCAACAAGCATTGTAAACATCCTAAAGGCAAACCTTGGCACATTATTTTTATAATAAAATGGAATTGTACAAGGGGATAATTATTTTTGATGAAAAGTTTCTGTAATCAAGATTCACAAAGTTTCCGTGAGCATGAACAAAGTTCAAGGAGCTCTCCCACTTCAACAATGCTTGTCTCTCTCACTTTCACTTTTCTTTTCGAAAAGTTTTTAGGTTCCCCTCTTTATTTGTTTTTGTTTTTAAACTATATGAAAGCACACAACAGAAATAAATGACTCTCTAAACTTCCGGGTTGTCTTCCTGGCAGCGTTTTCTTTAAAGCCATTAAGCTAGGCATTTAGTGCTCAAGTAACGGATCCACCCGGATCCCAAGGTATATCAAAGCCAATTTTAATTAACAATGATTTGTAATTTAGTAGTGAGAACAAAGTAAAATATATCATGCAACAACGAATTCTAACTCTCTTCCTATGCATCGGCATGTTATAAAAGAACAATTCATGCACACATAGTAAAGGCCAATGCATAGTATAAGCAGTTTCTTGCAGTTTCATAGTATGGGAAACATAGAGAGGTGGAGAAATAGTTCCTCTCTCATAATAATTGCAAGTAGGAGCAGCAAGCACATGCATATTACATTCATCAAAATCGTCATGTGCAATGGTAAAAGGCAACCCGTCAATATAATCCTTAATAACATCAAACTTCTCCTATATAGTGTAGTTTGGAGATTTCAAAAAGATAATAGGACTGTCATGAGTGGGTGCAATAGCAACAATTTCATGTTTAACATAAGGAACTATAGCAAGTTCATCTCCATAAGCATAATTCATATTGGCATCTTGGCCACAAGCATAGCAAGCATCATCAAAAAGGGATATTTCATACAAATTCAAGGGATCATAGCAATCATCCTTCGGTAAGCACGAAGGGGAATTGAACAATGTATGAGTTGAAGAGTTACTCTCATCAGAAGGTGGGCACGGGTAGCTAATCCGCTCTTCCTCCTTTTGTTCTTCGCTCTCCTCATCATCTTTTTCATCCAATGAGCTCACAGTTTCATCAATTTCTTCTTCCATAGCTTCCTGCAAAATATTAGTCTCTTCTTGCACAGCGGGGTAGGCCTCAATATATAGTTTAACATAGGCATTAGAAGCATAATTATCGCAATATTCAAGTATGGCAAAAATTTCAGATTTGTAGAGAGTAACATCATACTTTTCAATCAAAGAAGCAATTTCATAAGCACCCTTAAAAGCAACAAATTCTCCAATTTGTTGAACATCATAGTAATTATAAACACCCTTAGCATATGAAGATAAGATTCCATTATCACTAAACAAGCATTGGTAGGGAAGGTGTTTCTTAGGGTTTTCGGAACAAGAAGTAACATCATATAATTCACATAAAGTCCAAGCATAGCATTGCAAACGTTGAATTTGATCCCATAATAGTTTCCCTTTTTCAGATATACGGTGTCGCACATAACAAGCATGCTCATCTAAAGATTTTCGCTCAACTAAGCTAGTTGGGGTTTCAGCACGAGCACAAAGGGATCGAAGATGATCCAAGTAAAAAGCTTCAGTAGTGTGATAGATTTTAAGTGGTTCTTCTACCATTTGTGCAGTAGGTACAACTAATTTTTTTGGTATTTTGCATTTCCTACCCATAACTAAAGATAGAAAACAACTAAGAACAACAAATAAAAATTACTTAGTGATAAAGCAAACAAGCACACACGAGAATATTCACCCCACGCTATTGCTCCCCGGCAACGGCGCCAGAAAAAGGTCTTGATAACCCACAAGTGTAGGGGATCGCAACAATTTTCGATAAGTAAGAGTGTAGAACCCAACGAGGAGCTAAAGGTTGAATAAATATTCCCTCAAGTTCTATCAACCACCGATACAACTCTACGCATGCTTGACGTTCGCTTTACCTAGAACAAGTATGAAACTAGAAGTACTTTGTAGGAGTGATAGGATAGGTTTGCAAGATAATAAAGAGCACGTAAACATAAACTAGGGGCTGTTTAGATAAAGATGCAATAAAATAAATATAGCGAGTGTGGAAAAGTGGTGGTAGGAGTTGTGAAATTGTCCCTAAGCAATTGACTATGTTACTAGACCGGTAATCACTATTGCAATTCTATTTCAGGGAGAGGCATAAGCTAGCATACTTTCTCTTCTTGGATCATATGCACTTATGATTGGAACTCTAGCAAGCATCCGCAACTACTAAAGATTCATTAAGGTAAAACCCAACCATAGCATTAAAGCATCAAGTCCTCTTTATCCCATATGCAACAACCTACTTACTCGGGTTTGTGTTTCAGTCACTCACGCAACCCACTATAAGTGAATCATGAACGCATCGCAACACCCTACAGCGGGAATCCCTCACGTTTGCGCGACACGGAGGGCACAATAGGACAGCACCAATAATAAAACATGCAACTCAAACCAATCATAGCAATTCATCAATCACCGATAGGACAACGAAAATCTACTCAGACATCATAGGATGGCAACACATCATTGGAAAATAATATGAAGCATAAAGCACCATGTTCAAGTAGAGGGTACAGCGGGATGCGGGAGAGTGGACCGCTGGATATAGATGGGGGAAGGTGATGGAGATGTTGGTGAAGATGGCGGAGGTGTTGGTGAAGATCGCGGTGATGATGATGGCCCCCGGCAGCTCCGGCGCCGTTGGAAGCAAGGGGGAGAGAGGACCCCTTCTTCTTCTTCTTCCTTGACCTCCTCCCTAGATGGTAGAAGGGTTTCCCCGCTGGTCCTTGGCACCCATGGCGTGGGAGGGGCGAGAGCCCCTCCGAGATTGGATCTATCTCTCTGTTTCTGTGTTCTCTAATTCTACCCCTTCACTGTTTCCTTTATATCTGGAGATCCGTAACTCCGATTGGGGTGAATATTTCGCCTAGATTCTTCTCATAAAATTAGCTTTCTTGCGGCAAAAGAAGGGCATCAACCGCCTTACGGGTGGCCCATGAGAGTCCAGGGCGCGCCCCCCTGTCTCGTGGCCACCTCGGACACTGTTTCACGTTGATTCTTCCTCCGGAAAATCCCAAATATTCCAAAATAATTCTCCATCCGTTTTTATCCTGCTTGGGTTCCATTTGATATTGGTTTTCTGCGAAACATAAAACATGCAACAGACAGGAACTGGCACTGGGCACTGGATCAACATGTTAGTCCCAAAAATAGTATAAAAAGTTGCCAAAAGTATATGAAAGTTGAATAATATTAGCATGGAACAATCAAAAACTATAGATACGACGGAGACGTATCACCTACCGCCAGGCACCGTGGCGGTAGGATTGTACAACCTACCGCCAGTGGCCCTGGCAGTAGGTGCCTTGATGGCGCCTGACGGCCGTTTGTCGGGGCTGACGTGGAAAAGGGCCTACCGCCAGGGCCCATGGCGGTAGTTGCACAGTGATCACACGTGTACTAGGTGCTGGCCGGACACTGCACATCTCTCCATCTTCCTCTTATCTTTTTTTTCTTTTTTTCAAAAATCTCTCCATCCTCCCCTCCTCAACGGCACAAATGTTTAACCTAAAAAAAAGGCACAAATGTACTGGCCAGACACCAAAAAACGCCATGGATTCACTTGTTCTCCGTGCCTCATCTGCCCTTTTTAGCTTTATCGATCGTTACCGTTAACTAATCCGCAGGTTGAAGCCAATTGGTGTCGTTCTTGACGGCAGATTCCCTTTCTTTTCCTAATTCTGCCCAAGAAAAGGGAGAGTATATTTTCCTTCTGAGCAAGAAAATAAAGGAGCAATATATAATCCACGGCTGGAGTCGCCGCGCACGTCCACCACGTCGCAGACGCATGTCTTACATCCACAACCGCATGGCTCCCGTTTCTCTAGCTCTCTCGTGGATTGCTCGCCAGAGGTGAGCGTGGTCGCGCCGGCCACTCAAGCGCCCATGGCCGTCTACCTCAATGCCACACATGCGGTCGGAGGGTCGTCCACCAGGAGCCAAAGGAAACATGCGCGTAAGATCACCGTCGGCATGCGTCCCGATGCCCGCAACCAATTCGACACAAAGCACACAACGTCGGCGACCACGGATGATGACACGACCAATTGTTTCAGCATGGAGAACATCATTTTCGAGCGCGGGGCACCGCTGAACTGCATCTGCCCACCCGGCCTGTTGCTGACGCCCCGGTCCAGCAGCGACCGACGGAGGGCAATGCGGAGCGCTGCTAGCTCCTCCTCGCTGGGTGCCCAAGAGCCATCAGAATCCGTGGCGGCCTTTTAGCCACTCCGGTAGGTCGGATTCACTGTCGGACATGGCGGGCGGGGGAAGATGAAGTGGTTTTGGGAGAAAAGTGGAGAGGTTGAGTGAGTACGGACTGAGTTTGACTAGGGTTTGTTTGTCCGTCGCCAGATATTTGTGAGGGCTAGAGTGGGGTCGTTGCGGGCCATAGCGGGCCAGGCAACCCAGCTATCCGCTGACACAAAGCGTATGAACGCAGCGCACTCGTCGTGCACCGGGCCACAGTGGGGTGCTATCACAGTGAGTGACTGAAATGCTACTACTGTACGTGTGATGTACTACTATGTGTGCAATGCAGTGCAGTACCTATCTCAACGGAATGGATTTCAATGGAATATGTGCATGCGGGCGGGTTACCCAAGCTACTGGGTCACAAGCTTAAGTCAATCACGGTCTGCGAAGTGTTAGAAGGACGAGAGTGATGAGAATATATTTATAGAATTATTGCATTAATATTCAGAATAGTTTGGAGAGGATTACTGCATGGTGCGGCCGTTGCCGCCCAAGGCTCACTCCCTCGACGCCCAAGGCCAAGCCACCGCCGACGGAGCCCATCGAGCGCTACATCTGGACCAGACAACTACGCGAGTGGGTCGGCGCGCCCCCTGTTTGGCTCGGAGCGACGTGGCGCAGGAAACCGCCTACCTCGAGCAGTGGAAGCAGCGTGCGCTGGCGTACGAGCATGCCGACAGCGAGTGGCCCATGCAGGATCGAGCGCGAAGAGGAGGAGGAGGAGGAGCGTCGTGCCCGTGCCGCAGCAATGCAGCCGCGCAGCAGGCCGACGTGGCCCGGGTCTGGGAGTTGGCGTTCCCCTGGGCTGGCCTGGCGTCGGAGCTCATCGACCTCACCGGCCCGGCGGAGGAGGACGACGCCTAAGGCAGCGCGAGGGGAGACGTAGTTTTTTATGTTTGTTAATTTAGTTTATTTAAGTGGACTCTCATCGATGTTTGACTGGAGTTTTACCCTTCAATTATGGTTGTTTGTAAGGGTTATTTTTCTCAAGTCCGCATGCAAAAAAATGCACTGAGCCGACGTAGGATGCGTCGACCTAAAACCAAAAGCGAACACAAGCGTCCGCTTGGCCGACCTAAGCGGATAAAATGCAGACAAATCACGCGTTCGTTTTGGTCGTCCTGTTGGAGCTGCTCTTGATCCACCCCTCTACTTGCAACGTCTACCTCGTGGCCAGGGCCCAGGGGGTGCACGAGCGTAGACAACGACCTAATTATCCACTGACGCAGAGCGTACGGACGCAGCACTGGGCCGCACTACAGTGGCTAAATTTTGTGTTTTGACACTTTTTGGATACTATTCAGGATCTGACCCTCCTTTGAAAAAATTTCGGGATTTGACCCTTTCGCCTACCGCCAGGCACCGTGGTGGTAGGATTGTACATCCTACCACGAGTGGCCCTGGCGGTAGGTGCCTTGACGGCGCCTGATGGCCGTTTGCCGGGGCTGACGTGGAAAAGGGCCTACCGCCAGGGCCCATGGCGGTAGGGTACTGAAGCCTACCGCCGGAGCCTCTGGCGGTAGGGTCCTGTGTGGTGGATAAGGTGGGGAGGGGCTGGTTTGTGGGCCCCACCACCACTCTTCTTCTCCACTCATCTTCTTCCCCGTCTCAGCTCCTCTCCCCTCTCTCTCCCCCTCACAAACCCCCACTAGATCCCCTCCATTTGCTTGAGATTTCACCGGTGGATCCGGATCATTTTCATCACCCAAGGTACCTACCCCACTTCCCCTCCTTTTGATTGGTTGAGATCTTTGTTTTGCTTGCATTTGCTCGTTTGGTTGCAAACCCTAGGTGTTGATCTTGTTGTGTGCATTTATGATGCATTTATGGCTAGGGTTAGTGTTAGTGTTAGGGTTTGGGTTATGTTGGGGGTTAGGGTTATAGTTGGCATGTTGGGGTTATGGTTAGGGTTAGGGTTAATGGTTAGGTTAACTTGAGTATGAATAGTAGTTACTTGTTCAATTTGTGCAAAATTTAGTTAATTTGTCCATTTGAGTTGGTTGGACAAGGCATAAGAGGAGGATGAGGCACGTGACAAGAAGGGGAAATGGCCCCATATGACTCAGTAAAGCCTTCGCTTCGGTGGACTCGTCATGTAACCGGATGAAGCCATGCCAAATTTATCATGAACTATGTAGTACTAATGCAAGAATGCATATGTCGTGAACTTGTTGTGAATGAATTTGCCATTTGTATTGAATTTGGTGTCGAGATGTTTGCAAGGTGTCATGAATGAACTTTAGTTTGTCCGCAATTTCTGTGATTTGTCTGCAATATCTGTGAATTGTTGTGCTGAGAAGAGGGCAAAACAGAGGACAACTTTGTTTTGCTCTGTTTCGGTATGGCCACACCCTACCGCCACAGGCGCTGGCGGTAGGTTGTTTGACCCTACCGCCAGAGGCTGTGGCGGTAGGGTGTGGCCAACCCTACTGTGACGGTAAAACCAGAGCCCATGGCGGTAGGGAACCCTACCGCACAGCTTCTGGCGGTAGGTCATGACCCTACCGCCAGTGCCTGTGGCGGTAGGGGGGGTGTAAACTTGCTGTAACGGTGAAACCGGAGGCCTTGGCGGTAAGGGGGACCCTACTGCCAGGCCGTGTCGGTAGGGCCCCCCTTACCACCAAGGCCTCC
>NC_057804.1:11052799-11054198 GCF_018294505.1 Triticum aestivum
ACCCCCCCCCTACCGCCACAGCACTGGCGGTAGGTTCGTGAACCCTACCGCCACAGCCTCTGGCGGTAGGGATTGAATCCTCTCCTCCCCCCTTTCCTACCCCCTTCTGTCGAATGTTAGAACAATAACCCACTTATATCAAATATTAGAATGATCATCTCGCAAACACATACATAACTCAACTCAACATAGTTCATTACATCCACGAATAACACATGTTGAAACTAATTAAAACATGGCCAGGTTCACATGACATCGGTTCAAACTAGAAGCTCAAGCTCAACGACACATTTTCTAAACAGGTAACATATTTCTCATACTTATCAGACGTTCAATTTGTTCGTCACGCGCTTGATTACACTTCAGTTGAAAGTCGGTGGTGAAGGAAATATGCCCTAGAGACAATAATAAAGTTATTATTTATTTCCTCATATCATGATAAATGTTTATTATTCATGCTATAATTGTATTAACCGGAAACATAATACATGTGTGAATACATAGACAAACTTAAAGTGTGCCTCTACTTGACTAGCTCATTAATCAAAGATGGTTATGTTTCCTAACCATAGACATGAGTTGCCATTTGATTAACGGGATCACATCATTAGGAGAATGATGTGATTGACTTGACCCATTTCGTTAGCTTAGCACTTGATCGTTTAGTATGTTGCTATTGCTTTCTTCATGACTTATACATGTTCCTACAACTATGAGATTATGCAACTCCCGTTTACCGGAGGAACACATTGTGTGCTACCAAATGTCACAACGTAAATGGGTGATTATAAAGGAGCTCTACAGGTGTCTCCGAAGGTACATGTTGGGTTGGCGTATTTCGAGATTAGGATTTGTCACTCCGATTGTCGGAGAGGTATCTCTAGGCCCTCTCGGTAATGCACATCACTATAAGCCTTGCAAGCAATGTAGCTAATGAGTTAGTTACGGAATGATGCATTACAAACGAGTAAAGAGACTTGCCGGTAACAAGACTGAACTAGGTATTGAGATATCGACGATCAAATCTCGGACAAGTAACACACCGATGACAAAGGGAACAACGTATGTTGTTATGCGGTTTGACCGATAAAGATCTTCGTAGAATATGTAGGAGCCAATATGAGCATCCAGGTTCCGCTATTGGTTATTGACCGGAAACGGTTCTCGGTCATGTCTACATAGTTCTCGAACCCGTAGGGTCCGCACGCTTAAGGTTTCGATGATAGTTATATTATGAGTTTATGAGTTCTGATGTACCGAAGTTTGTTCGGAGTCCCGAATGTGATTACGGACATGACGAGGAGTCTCGAAATGGTCGAGACATGAAGATTGATATATTGGACGACTATATTCGGACACCGAAAAGGTTTCGGCGGGTTATCGGATATATACCGGAGTA